>NC_137974.1:76017717-76204573 GCF_963924665.1 Micromys minutus
AAAAACCTTCTTCCGTGTGTGCTGTTTTGTCAAAGGCAGGCCTAGAACTTGCAACAATCCTCCTGTCCCCTCAGCTACTTTCTCTGCCTCCTGCTTGCTCACTGTTTCCTGCTCAGGGCAACGCTAGTCCACGCTCACTTCTGTGGGCTTGTTCTTTAAAGATCTGCGTTTGTACACTGGCATCTTGGATTTGTGTCCACCCCTCCCCTCTGTCTCCCTCTCGCTCTCTCTCCTGATTACTCTCAGAACCACCTGGTTCCCGGACATCAGTGTGTCATGAGTAGATCGTCTGATTCTCTTTACTCCGACCAATCAGAGACGCCCCCCCACTCACACTTCGGTGACTTGAGCTGGAGTCTGCATGCTCAACACTGGTCAGAGTTGGGCTCTTACTGGTCAGACACGATAATCCACCATCATTTGTGCTGTGAGCTTTGTTCAGGACGGCCCTCGATACCGACACCCCCCCACACGCCCTCATAAACTCACAATAACTTTATTACCCAGGGTGGCCCTGTTCTCTGTGTTTCAGCCTCAAGCCCCTGGGATGCCCTGCATATGTTAGCCTACCCAGTTAAGGGAGCCTCGATTTACTGAGTGCTTTGGCTGCATGCGTGTAAGTGCACTGTATATGTGCCCGCGGTGGGCAGAGGAGCGCTTTGACTCCCCTGGAATGGATATGGGTGGCTGTAATGGGTGCTGGGAACCAAACCAGACCCTCTACAATAGTACCCAGTGTTCTTAAGCACTGGGCCATCCCTCACGCCCGCCGCCGCCGCTGCTGCTGCGGTTGATGTCATCACTATTGTTATTTTTGCAGCAGGATCTCACAGCATAAAGCAGACCAGCCTTCCAGCCTGCCTCCCGAACGCTAGGAGGCATTTCCAGTCTACGGTGGCTTTCCGTGCACACGGCTTAGGCTTTTGACGTTGTAGCGGCTTTTCTCATATTCTGCTCATAATATTTTCCCTTATTCTATTTATGGTTTTACCTTCCTGGTATTTGTTAAGTCCACTGAGTTAGACTCAGTCATTACATCAGATCCTGTGCTACCTACTCAGAATGGACCTTTTAATCTCTCCAGTCAGTACTCTGGGTACCCGAACCCTGTACCTGCATTACAGCATCATGGCCTCTATCCCATGCAATAATTGGTAGAACAGCCTCCCCCCCATAGATATTTATCCCTCCATATAAATTGTATAAGTTTGATTTCTTTTAAAAAATGGGAGGAAATCTGACATCCTTTTGGACAACATGATTGAATTTATATCTTATTTTCTTTATTTTATTGTTTTATTTATTTTTTATTTAGTCCTTATTAGCTTTTAAATATTCATCACAGAAGCCTTATGGATTTCTAGAGACCTTGTGAATGATCATATCATCTTAAAAACCCTTCGTGTCTTAATACAATTGCTGTTTCTTTATAGCAGCTACTGATGTCTTCTGGTTCTATTCTAGACAGCTGCAGGGATGGGGGTTTTGCCTTTTCCCAAATTTAAAGGGAAAGCCTCTTGAAAATTTTGGTGTAAAACCCTGATCATACCATAGAACACTTTATTCATACACACACACACACACACACACACACACACACACAAAACACAACACACCCTGCCATTGAGAACTCAGGTGTTCGAATCATGAAAAGCGAGAGAAAAACATCTCACCAATTTAAGAGATGTCCATTTCTGGGTCACTTTTCTTACAGGTTACAGTGAGCACATTTCCAGCTTTTCTAGAGAAACCGTGACAGTTGACCCTAGAGCATGAGGCCATGGGCTGGCATTCTAACCCAGGGAGGGAACTCGTCCACCAACCTTTTATTAGCACACATCAACCCAGGACCTCCCATTCTTATCCCAGTCACCCACCTGTCAACCCCCAAAATAGCATGTAGCTATTGGGTGCAACACTCACAGCCTGTCTCTAAGAGCTGGTAAAAATAGGAGAGAATTGTATGTACAAATCTGGCCACAATGTAAGGCCCTCTAGCCCCCTCTGGATTACAGTAATGTCCTCTGGCAGATACATGAGCCCAGTAGGTACGAAGGAGGCCCAGCTGGCACGAGAGGGGAGTGTCTATAATTAGAAACTCTAATTATGACTCCCGTGTTTAGAGAAATGATGCACAGATGCTCACGGACCAGATACCATTTGAACACTGCAGCTCATTCTAAACGGAAGATGAACTCGGGATGAGGGCTGTTCTAAAAAGGGCTCGTTCACAGTAATCGGTTACAGCAGGGAGTCTGGACTTTAGACAACAGATGAGAAAGGACCCATCCTTGGGGGAAACACCTTTCATCTCCATAGAAAAAAAGTTAATCTGGGCTAGGGACAGAGCGAGGGCATACAGAATGTGTGCACCTGTTTGTAGAACCTTGGGTTTGATCTTTGGGGGGGGGGGGAGTGTGCAGGGTGAGTTCTTTATACAGAATACAAGTTGTCAGCGCAAACACCTATGTATTCTTTCATTTGCTGTTCTTACAGCATTCTTATTTATTTATTCAATGTGTGTACACTGTAGCTGTCTTCAGACACACCAGAAGAGGGCACCAGATCCCATTACAGATGGTTGTGAGCCACCATGAGGTTGCTGGGAATTGAACTCAGGACCTCTGGAAGAGCAGTCAGTGCTCTTAACCACTGAGCCATCTCTCCAGCTCGCATTCTTCCTTACACTTAGGATCTTTCAGAAAACCCTTTCCCCTGGGCAGGAACTGTTCACAGCTCCCCCTTCCTTTCTGCTAAGGAGAATGATACCTCCTTTGGAGCTTGTCTTAGTCACAGTTTCTATTGCCGTGATACATCACCATCACCAAAAGCGACCGGGGAGGAAAGGGTTTATTTTCCAGACTCCTCCACACCACAGTTCATCACACCAGGCAGTTCTGGTGCTTAGTCAGGGCAGGAACGTGGAAGCAGGAGCTGATGCAGACCCCCCACCCCGCCTAAGCAACCGCCCCGCCTAAGCATGGTACTACCCACAATGCACTGGTTTCTTACACATAAGAGCTAACACGGTCTGTCTAAACCTGTGGGTCACAACTCCTCTGGGGATCAAACAACCCTTTCACAGGGGTCCTCTAAGACCATTGGGGACACAGATGAGGGTCACCACAACATGAGGAACTAAAAGTCTCAGCATTAAGGTCGAAATCTTGCTTACAGCTTGCTTGATTTTTTTTTTTTAAGATTTATTTATTTAATGTATCTGAGTGTTCTATCCACATGTATGCCCAAATGCCAGAAGAGGGTATCAGACCCTATTACAGATGGTTGTGAGCCAACATGTGATTGCTGGGAACTGAACTCAGGACCTAGGGAAGAGCCCCTAGTGCTCTTAACCGCTGAACCATCTCTCCAGCCCCCTACAGTGTGATCTTAGTAGAGGCATTTTCCCAATTGAGAGTCCCTTTTCCCACATGACTGTAACTTGTATCATTTTCTTTAAAACTAGCTAACAATACGGTTTTGTTAACACTGTTTTGTTTTACACACAGACACACACACACCCCTACCTCTTCTTTCTTGAGACAGGACCTCCTGTTTCCCAGGCTGGCTTGGAACACACTTGAACTTCTGTCTGCTTCTACCTACTGAGTGCTGGTATCCCAAACATATCCCATGCCTGATTTATCAGTCCTGGTGACGGAACCTCGGACTTCATGCATCAAAAGCCAGCTTTCCTTACTGCCTGGCTTGTCTAAGACCGTCTGTACTGTTTATCCGCTATCGCTGTACTTAGAACTCATTCACAAACGTTGTCCATGTACCCTCCCAGTTAGTTTGCGATTAGTGACGGGACCTTAAATGCTGCCGGCCTCCCTACCGTCTCTCAAGTAGCTGGAATAGACAAATATGAACACAATCTTAAACTCAGGCAATGATTCTTGTCCTGTTGACAAGGGGCAGTTCTGTGTGGGCTGGGATCCAGGGAGCAGCTCCGTGAGTCTCCTGTTCAAACTGGGGAAGAACACACCTTCACGATGACGCAACCGACTGGGCGGGGCTTCTAGAAGATTTCACATCACCCTAAGCAGGCCTTGGCAAAGGCATTGCATAAAACGGCAGCATCCTCACCTGGTTCCCAGCCTAAAGGTGGCTCATGAGCCCGCGGCCGCGAAGTACAGAATGTCAGGTGCAGGCAGTCCTTCCTAAACTGTTGTCACAAAACCCCAAACCACCCACCAGCTGTGAGGACCTACTGCTGACTTTGCTGAAATTTCCTCCCCCAGAGACACAATGATAAGGAGACCTCGGCTGTGGCCGAACTAAGCAGAGCCGGAAGGAAGTTTATCACGTGACTGCCCAAACTGAGAAATTCAGCATGAGTCAACCAGTACGTGTGACGTCAGAGTGCGCTGGTTTCCCAGTGGTCATTCTGAACTTACTGTCGTGAACACAGGCTCATTTGGCAATGACAAAACTACATGCTGTCGTAAACAAGGGAGCGGCAAATACTCATCTCCGTGGATTTACCTGAAGGGAACTTTTTCTAAAACATGTTCTTAAACTCCTAGACCAGGCATCCCGATACTGTCAGGAATTATTTTTCCCAGTCACCAAAATATTGTATTTCATTCATCGTCAGTGTGAACGAGCCACAGACCAGTAAGGCAAAGCACCTCGGCCTTCCCTTATCCCCAGAGAGGGTCCCGTGTGTCCCAGGCTGACCAAATCCTCATGATTCTAGGATTTGGACTGCAGGCATGCACCCCCATGATGGTTTTCCAAAGCCAGACATCAAACCTAGGGTTATGAACATGTCAGACAAACTTCCTTCCAACCAAGTCCCATCACAGTCCAGTCCTCTCACTGCTAAAAAAAAAAAAAAAAAAACGCCTTCCCCTCTCGGGGGTTTCATAAGGATCAAAATTACAGTGTTCCTTCTAAATTATAGCCTGTTACTCCAAATTAAAAATGGTGTCGACTTGCTCTGTGGGTCCTGGAACACTGGCACATCCTAACAGGAACCTTAAACAGTAAGAAACCAAACATGTGGGTGGCCTGTCTCCCTGTCCCCTGCTGGCTGAGTGACCTGGAAAGGAGCTGCTCAGCAGTCACTTAGACCTCCTTGGCCAACGTCCAAACCCCAGCCCTTAAACAGCTTCCTTATCACCCAGAGCTTCTAGAAGTTTCTCAATAACATGGCATGTCCTAGGTCGTCAATGCTCACTGAATAAAATGCCCAATTGACTTTCTTCTCTTTTAATAAAAGCATATTCATTCATATGTCACCTGGGCAGTCTGAAGAGTGACATTCAAGACCAGGACCCAGGGTGCTGATCTGAGCAGCCGGTCTTCCCTGTTCACATGTGAAGTTCACTGCTCTGGACTGGGACTCGTGTGCATCTGGGTGTCAATTTCTCATCTGTACAATACAGATAACGGTAACTCCCACAGAGAGACGAGGCCCAGCTAATGCTAACATGGATTATTTATAAAGTAGGATAACCACTAAGAAGTAAGCTATTTAGCCTCGACAAGCGCAGAATCCCCATAGAACTGGTCGTGAAAATCAGGAAAGGACTGGATTATTTTAGAGAAAGCACTGCAGGAGAAGAGATGTAGTAAAAAAAATAATTTTTCTAATGTAAGGTGGTGTAGTTAATATTATAAGGCACTAAAAACAAATGGCATCTGTTACCAGTTTATAAAACAGGGCTAAACATTTTAAAGCATTTTAGACACTCAGAGGTCTCTTCATCTTGCAGGACATAAAGCCCTTGGTGTGGTTTCAGCTTCACAGAAAGAACAGTGGCTTTCGCTGTTCACAGAACCCATTCAACTGAACGGAAGGTGCCCACTGGCCCCAAACCAGTGATTTACAGTAGCCCATCCACTGCTCCCTCAGACATGAACACTAAGAAAGTTGGAGAGAAGTCATGGGAGTATATGTATACGCATATAGTGCCGTGCTCTGTGGCACAGTCCAGGTGACCCCCAAACCTTTAGGGGCAGCAACCCCTCTTTCTCTTTGCACCTTCTGACATACTTACTTCTAAGTGCACATTACATTTTTAAGGGAGAAACAATACTTACAGAAATCTGCAGTTACTGGTAAAGGCCTTGAACCATTAAACACACGGTGATAAACCCCCTTCAGCGCAACCTAAGTAACATAATTAAATCGCTTATGTGCCTGAATCAGGAGTCCTCCGACAGTAACCAGACATTAGAATGTAACACTAAGCAACACCCAGACTCTCCAGAGGCCCCCAGGAGGAGAGGAAGGACTCAGCTTGCGGGCAGGATTAACTCAAGTTTCAGAACAATGACTCAGCTGGAGGAAGACTAAAGGCTTCCGGAACCCTTTCAATGAAAAAAATCGGAGCAGTTGAGAATCTGTGGTCAAAGTTCAGAGCCTACCTCCCAGAGGGAAACACTCCCCTCTCTTCAGAGGGGCTTTAAAGCAGAGCCCCCCTTTCCCAGCACAGGTCCCTTTGTCTCCGGTTTGGGGGTGGGGGGCATAGGGTTACGCGGGGTTCGGCTTCTCTAGTGGCTACTTCCGGAGACTGAAAGTTTTCTCACCTTCTGGTTCTTTTCTCTTAACGATAATAACAATGAACTTGTACCAAACACTGCTTGTATTTTTTTTCTGTGCAAACACTTTCCCGTGTTTGGAGAATGCGTGTACAGAAGAGCGCACACAAGACTTAAAGGTTTGGGCTCCTCTTCTTCTGCTTATGCAGAACCCGGGGAAAACTAGGGAACCAAGTGTGTCAGGGTGTCTCGATAAGATTTTTATGGAACACCACCTGAACACAAGCGAGACTTTGGAGACGTTTAGCGTTGCCACCAAGATACACAGCTCATGTCGTTAAAGCCAACGAAGTGTTCACAGCATTTGCTAGTAGTATTCATGATTTAGAAATTTTACTACAAGGCTGTCTCCGTGATAGGATCTTAGGGAGAGTGTGACTCCTGCCTTTGGTGTTCTCCAGCCTGAGACTGGCACTTCCAAAGTGTCAGCTGTGTCTTCTAAATGCGCGACAAGCATGGACAGACTGCAGAGGACATTGCACGTGGTTAAGAGAATGAGGATTATATCCAACTTTGGTGCCTCGCTCAGCCCCTCTTGAGTCTGACTCTCGCTGGTACCCGGGAGGGGCAGTCCTGGATTTGTTTTTTTTTTTTTTTTTTTTTTTCTTTTTAAACTTACTCTAGTGTTACTATGATGTGATCTAGGGCAAAGAAACTTACTACAGTGGGGGGGTGGGGGTGGGAACCACACCAACCTGCTGCCACCCTCCTGGAAGCAGGAAAGTTAAAGGCAGAGGGGGACCGCGCAGAAGGTTCTAGAAGTTCTGCAAGCCGCATTCGCTCGCCGCTCTGTCCGGCCGGGGGAGGGGAGCCCACCCGGAGCGCGCCCCCCGCGCGCGCCCCCGCCGCCCTCACCTGAGCTCCAGCTGGTCCAGGCTCTCCAGCAGGCGGCTGGAGCGGTCGGCCATGGAGGACGAGCGGCAGAAGCGGCCCTCGTGGGCCTTGGCGTTGATCTTCGCCTGGGCCATGAGCTCCGGGGGTCCTCAGCATCCGCGGGCAGCAGTGGCGCGGGCCGCACGTCGCCGTCACCGCGGGCGCCGCTGACGCGGACGGCACCGCCCCCACCTCCCCACCCCCGAGGCCGCGCGGCCAAACAAGGGCAGGCGCGGGCGCAGCCGCCCGCGCGCCTGGGTGGGGGACCCTGTCCCGGCGCGCCGGGAGCCTCCGCCGTTCCCCCCCAGCACCCACGATTCACAGCAAGGACGTTGTGGGTGCAGCTCGTGACGTGAGGAGAGCCGGAGACAATTCAGTACGCCCTAAGAGCAGCCTCGACTTGCCCGACCTGTCCGGTAACTAGGCGGGCTTCGGAGAGTACAGGGACAGCCTGGACCACAGGCTCCAAATAAGGAGAAGCCGAGTGCATCTGTGTTCTCCTTTCCAGTGAAAGGACTGTTGCTTTCACGCATAACTTGTTTAAATCCTCGGTGAATTATATTCAATAGGCTCATATGTCAGAAGCTGTAGAGGTCAGTTAAGGGATGGAGTAGGGCTGAAATACAAAGCCTAGTCTACTTGCTGTGTTTTGTCCTCTCAAGGCACAGGGTACAGAAAATGGTGAACAAAGTTCATTTACATCCTTTACTCAGAACTCAAAGCCATCTGATTACTGAACAGAGACAAGCCCCTTAAGTATTTCTTGTCCCACTCCCCCCACCCTGAACTCATCTTAATCCTAACGAACGGTGCATTATCTTGGCTTCAGTAAATACTGTCATCTCACGACACAACCATGAAATCTGAACATTTTGTGGAGGTCTTGAAAGTCTGAGCTTGGGCAGGTCTCAAGTCTAATGCTCTCCTGGAGGCTGAGGCGGGGTTGTGTACATTGGGCCAGTGTGAATTCAGGGCTAGGCTGGGTAGCCTCAGCAAGCACCTGTGTCAAAAAAATAAAGGGGGCTGCAGACATAGCTCTGTGGTATAGCATCTGCCTCTGTGCTAGGTTGGCAACTAAGCCAGGCAGATGTGGTGGTTTGAATGAGATGCCCTCTGGACACTTGGACCTCCGACACTGGGGAGGACTAGGTGTGGCCTTGCTGAAGGAAGTGTATCACTGTGGGCAGGTCTGAAAAGACTCAAGCAATCACCAGTGTCTCTCTGCCTCTGCTTGGGTTTGAGATGTGAGTGCTCTGGACATGTCTCTAAGTCCAATTAAATGCTTTCTTTTACAGGTCGCCTTGGTTGAGGTGTTTTATCACAGCAGTAGGAAAGTAAAACAGCAGGCATCTTTCAATGTTTGCTTTAATGTGTCACAAGCTGAGCACGCTCGGAGGCATTTCCAGACTAAATTGCAACGGGTATGTTCCTGTCTAAAGACGCGTCTATGCCGTTTTCCTTATATAAATCACCTTAACGGAGCGGGCTTTGGAGCGGGCGTGCTCCTTATGATCCCTCAGTGCTTCCTGAGTTTGTGGAGAGCTTTGCTTCGGTAACAGCTCCCGGATCTCTTCCTGCCCGGTGCAGGTTGCAAGTCTTTGTCTTTTACATCCTGGCTGTGCTTAGTTTGGCTTCCGCAAGACAGGTAACCATTGGCCATTACAATTTTCAGGCACCAGTTCTAACATCAGAGTCCACCTCGACCTGCCAGCCCTACCATCTCGGGGGCTCAGTCTTCACCTGGATGGCTGTGGATCCTCGTCTGCTCTCTCAGCATCTATCCGGCTTGCCTGCCCCGCCCCCCACGTGAACCCTCAATACAGTATTCAAACACGGGAGACTCCACAAGCTCCAGTGCTCATCAGAGTAAACAAGGCTGCAATCTCTCAAGGTCAGGGGCCACCTTGTATGCTTTTCACACGGCTCTTTCCTCATCAATGGAATGGTGCCTATCAGTAATCCCAGGAAGCTGGAGACTGACCTAGGCTGCACAGCAAGATGCTGCCCCAGATTAGATGTTCCCCAGAGCTGCATGTGAGCTCAGTCCCAACCCTGTACATCACCCTCCCTTTTTCAGTCAGCACATTATCCCTAACAGATACTGTTTTATCTGCTTACTCATCTGATACTGTTCATGTTGCCCACTCTCCACATCTGGGCAGTAGAGGGACAGGCACGCTTATGATCACATCTCGGGTACTACAAGCAGTTGCTGTCACATGGTAGATTCACAGTAACTTGTGAAAAAACTAATGATGCAATGAAAAAAAGCCCATCAATATTAGAGATATACTTGCAGATAATAATCTACAACTCAATTATTAATGAAATTACAAAGCAGTAAGTTTGTAATGTTTTAAATCACTTGGTAGAAATGCAGTGATGACAATATTACCTCTTCATAGGAGCCTCAGTGAAATACCCCCTTCTTGTTAAATCACAATGTCCAGCTGTTGTCTATTACAGCCCAAGATGCTGTGCACGCCGTGTGAACTGCTAGGAGTCCCTGCCCTCAGGCATGCAGTTGAGTGCTCACTGTGCACACAGAGCCACATTAACACAGAAGCTTCCTAAGAGACTACCGGCTCCGAGCTTGGATGAGCTCTACATCTTTTAGGGTTGCCCTTCTTGCTATTTAGCAAGCTCCTGCAAACGTGTTTAAGGTCCGAAGAGTACCTTATGGCCTTGCTTGACACCTTAACATAAAATGTTCTAGCAGTCTGGGATACACAGTGACACCACCTTAAAAACAAAAACGGGGCTGGAGAGATGGCCCAGCGGTTAAGAGCACTGAGTGCTCTTCCAGAGGTCCTGAGTTCAATTCCTGACAACCACATGGTGGCTCACAACCATCTGTAATGAAATCTGCTGCCCCCTTCTGCTATGTCTGAAGACAGTGTACTCATATAAATAAAATAAAAACAGAAGAAAAATAAACCACAGTCTGGTTGATTTTGCAACTGAATAATGAACTCTCAAGTTATAATATCTATTTTAAAAATCTATGTATGGCTATTCAGAAAGTAGAAGAGGAAACTGATGTCAGAGGCCATTCCTGGAGCTCACTAGCTCCTCTAGGACAGCCCAAGGAAGGAACATGAAAAGACCAGAGATTTGATTTTATACGAAATCATTCAGTGATGCAGAGAAAAGACAAAATCCAAGCCACATCTCTGTCTTAACCAAAAAGAAAAGCTTCATATTTAGAATTTTGTTACTTTGTCTTTTTGAGGCAGAGTCTCACCACAGAGTGGTCCTCCTGACTCAGACAGACTGAGTACTGAAATCATAGGCATGCCCAGGTAGAGAAATATTAATATTGACAAATTATGTCTCAAAAATTTATGACATTTCTGCCCAAATAACATAAAACCTACACATCAAGGCAGTCTGAGATGCTTACTCCCAATGAAGCTTCAACCCTTAAGAACTAAATATACCTTCCCAGATTAAACTCAATGAAGAACTAGACAGTCACACAAAGCTGGGCTGGGGAGATGGCTCAGTGGTTAAGAGCACTGTCTGCTCTTCCAGAGGTCCTGAATTCCAAATCCCGCAACCACATGGTGGCTCACAACCATCTGTAATGAGATCTGATGTCCTCTTCTGGTGTGTCTGAAGACAGCTACAATGTACTTACATGTAATAAATAAATCAATCTTTAAAAAAAGAATTATTCCTGAGTAGACAAAATTTTAACATTTCTTTAAAAGTATATTTACAAAAAAAGCAGAAAACAATTTAAAAGGGTTTGTATGAATATAAAAAAGAACTTTAGATTTCAATGCATACTGTCAAACTTCTAAGAGTTAAGTACTGACAAAAATATGTTCATATAATGTTATACCAAAATGCCTTTAAAAATTTGCACATGTATCTCTCTTTTTTAAAATAAAGTTGAAAGAGAAAAAAAAGAACTTATACTAAATTAAGTTTAATTCTATGTTTATACTTTGGTATTCCAAACCATACAAGTCTGAAAGGGGTATAAAAGGTTTCATCTTACTTGCTTTAAAGATGTTTTAGTAGCAATGTGCAACTCTCATCAGAGCAAGCACACAGCTGACAGCACATGGAACATTGCTGACTTGAATCTATTTCTGTGACCAATTTCCATTACTCTTCTAATAATCACAGGCAGTGATCTCCAAGGTATAGTACACATTAGGGTCACACAACACACAGAATTTCTGGAAAAACTGAATTATGGCGCCTTTTATTTATATTCATTTTTATTCCTAAAAAAATAAAACAGAGCCCATTTGAAAAGTACAGAAAAAGATGCAATGCTAAGGAAAGACAGAACTTGACACACGCTTTTCCTTTGAGAAAATGACTGTAACCTAAATGCATGAATTCTAAGTTACTTGGAGAAATGAGACAGCCATCATTAGAATATGGTTTATGTTTTCTGTTCCTTATAGTATTGGCATGTATTCTGTTCCTTCCGTTCATTTTTTACACAAGAGCACAAAATACAAAGCAAATACAAGATTCTGAACATAGAAAAGAATAAAACATGTTTTTGATACATTTATTCCAGTAGATTTCTGGCCTCCTGTAGAAAACAAAGTCAATTCATTTTCCTGAGTCTCTTCAAGCCACTGGATGTTGTGTGGAAATATCTTAATTACATCTCCTCGAGACTTCTTCTAATAGCTTCTTCTAATTCCACATCTGTATTTAAACAGAAAAAGATTTTAGAACAGGACAGAGAACAGACAACTTGTCAAGTAGCAGCAAACTTACAATAAAGTCTCATATTCTGAAACAACACTTAATGGCACTTCAACTCTGACCACTAACGTATTTCCTAAAAGGTTCAGGATGATACATATAAAAAATGCAAATGGTTGGTTGCTGGGACAGCTCAGGGGGTAAAAGCCTGGTGAGCAGGGTTCAACGCCATGGACCCACATGGTAGGAAAAGCAACTGCCCCGAATTGTCCCCTGGCCTCCACAGGTGCACACATAGCACCATACATAGATACATGTAGATTTATGTCACGTCAATATGTGATTGGACAGTGAAGAGGTAGGAGGAGAAAAGGGAGGAAAACGGAAGAGGAACGGGATTGAGAAAAAAAAGAAAAATCAAGATGGAGTGGGAGGAAGCAGACTTAGATTCTGGTGGCTGTAGATACAAATATTTAAAAGAATTCTATAGGTCTTTATCTCATATGAAAGGGCAGTTTGTATCTGTCTATTACATGTAATCTTGATGTGTAGAGGGTCTGTGAACTGAGAATCTATTATATAAACCCGTTTGAAAAGTTACCGGGCTTTGAAGTGATGTTTGTGACGGCGGTGGAGGAAAGAAGACGCCAGGAGGGTAAGCACCACCCAGGACAGAGGCAGCAGGGCAGGCGGAGTGAACTGCTTAGGAAGGGAATCTTGTGATCTTGTGGTGGGGCCGTCGTGCAAACCGAGTGACAGAGGCTATGTGCATAGCTCCATACTAAAAGCTGCACCCTTGGAGCAAGGGCCAATAAAGAGATAGGCCCTTTTATTTTTAATATTTACTGCAACAGATACACACTAAAGAAAATGCAACTATAAAGAAATAGAATCCAGATGTGGTGGCACCAGCACTTGAGAGACAGACATGTGGAGCACTGTGAGACAAGCAGCTAGGGTTACAACAGTGAGCTATCCCTTGCCTGGTGGAGTTGGGATGATGACAAAGAGCAAGCCAATAAAAACAGGGAGGTCTCTTGAGTTTAGGGCCAACCTGGTTACACAGTGTGTTCCAGAAACAGCGAGGTAATACTACAAAATGACTATTAAATTGACTTTCTATTTCTCAACCATATTTCAATAAAACTCAGGGGAAATTAGCTTGGATTTGTAGCATGTAAGGCACAATGAAGCTATCTGCAACATGGCATATAAGAGGTGTGTATTAGTGAGAGAGAGAGAGAGAGAGAGAGAGAGAGAGAGAGAGAGAGAGAGAGAGAGAAACTGATATTTATTAACTAAATGCATATCATATACCAGAAACAAGAATACAATACTAGAGGCATGGAGATGATTCAGTGAGTAATGTTACTGTCACAGGCTGAGGATGTGACGTTACATCCCCACAACCCATATAAAATGAGCTGCTGGGATGAGCTTGCAGGCCCAGCACTGGGAAGCAGACAGAATGGCAATGCAGTCTAAAGGGCAAGTTCAGTTCAGATTCAGCAAGACACCTGTCTCAAAAAAACCAGACACAAAGACGGAAGGACAGGAGAGCACTGTGGGATTTATACTGCCCCTCTTCACTGGCCATGCCCTGACTAGCTTGTACTCTTAGGTAGACAGTCTCTGCTCTCAGTGTGGGATCCTGGACTCAGAAAAAGCAGAACAGACCTTACAAATTAGTTTGTCTGTTTTAATCCATGGCTACCTGAAACGTTAATGAAAAGCAGCCAGCCATCTACTTCCCCTGAGAACCTCTCGGGACAAAACACAGGGTATGTTCTGTGGAGCAGGGGGATGTGCTGTAAGCCAGAAATAATAACCCAACACAGACTGCAAAAAAAATATGGTTTTTGCTCATACAATCAACCATTAAACCCTGGGAAGAAGACTCTTAAGAGCAGCAAAACTACAGCTAAGAAGTGGCAAAAAAATAATCTTCTCACTGGGTGTTCCACAAGGTGAGGACCTGTATTAAAGAGTGGCAGCATTAGGAAGGGAGAAAACCACTGGTGGAAAGGAAAAGAAGAGAAGGGTAATTAGGGGAAAGTGGAGGGGATCGTATCCCTGCCTTGGCAGAGGACACTGTGGGTTGAAACTGGACAGAGGCATCATCAGGAATAAGGCACACTGCCATGCTCCTTTGATCTTCTATAGACATAAAGCTGGTGTTTCGAATTTACCAGTGATACATTTAAGGTATGTTCTTTTGGACTCTGATTTGTTAAATGTTTGAGACAGGGTCTCATGTAACCCAGATTACCAGATAGCCAAAGATGGCATTAACTGTCCGATTTTCCTCTCTGTTAACCTCACATCTGGTTTTATGCAGCTACTGGGCAAGCACTGAGCTATGTCCCCAACATGTTACTTGAAATGTTTAACAATAATTCTTTCCCTAAACTAAGAACCATAAAAACATTCAATGTCCTAACTATAGATTGTAAAAATAACAAAATCTGGAGAGGTTCTGAAATATACCCACTTATACACAATGCAGATGACCAGAACAGCCAGAAACTCACAAAACTCAGCTCAATGTGTATCTAGTTAAAATTCGAAATTTTGACTGGCATTTCCTGGACACAGTCAGGGATGAGCTCCAGGGTTGGGGGATGTGCTGGGGAAGCAGGGATGTGGCTGGGTGGCAGGGATGTGCTGGGGCGGCAGGCATGCAGTCTTACCTTCCATGGTCCTGAGCTCCTCCGCTGGAGAGCCTTTCAGCCCCGTGCTGTCATCGCTGTCACACTCTGTAAGAGAGAGATGCAAAGACAGCTCTGAAAAACCTGTGTCCTGTACTCCATATGAGGCTTCAAACTCACAGCAATTCTCCTGCCCCAGGTGTGAACCACCATGCTTCGCCAGACAATAGTATTTTCAAACATTTTCTCATACCGAGCTTAGTAGCGCCCACTGCTAGCCCAGCAGGGCTTGCTGTCAGTGCTTACATTTTCATCTCTAAGGGCAATAAAAGCCTCAACTGACAATGGCAACACAGGGCATAAAGTCACGCAGTGTGCAGTGTGTCGTAACAGCTTTCATAATGAACCTCGTGTTTCTATAAACTGCTACAATTGACCAGGTAATGGGAGAAAAAATAAAACCACTTCTGGCATAACCAGTGACCTCATTTATTTGGCTAATCACTTTTCATCAAAATTTAACTGAACATATCAATGTGTCAACATACAACTATATAAAAAAGACATGCACAGCACACAAATATGTTATAGGGACTGAGTTAAAGTCAAAATAACTAAACTAGTATTTGCCTCTGCAAAAACACGGAAAAACATCAAAAATTAAGATTTCACTCACAATTTGAGAAAAATTTAAATTTGTATTTCATTTCTGCAGAAAGTTTGCTATTTAAACATACTCCTTTAAATACTTCCAGCAATGTCTTAGAGAAACGTTTTAATTAGTCTTAAAAAGTCCAGCTTCTAGAGTACAGACATTAAAAGCAGAAAGCTGATGAGACGGCTCACGCCTGAGCAGGCAGCAGAGGAGACCAACGGGTTCCGTTCCTACAGTGTAAAGTCAGGTCAGGCAAAAGATCATCTGCAAACTGGCCCAGTGCCTCAGCTCTTTGTGGAACTGTCAGTCTCAACGAGTGCAGCATACACTGGGCTGCAGAGGCTCTTCTGCCTCAACCAACCGATCCACACAAACTGAGACCATCGTTAACATTCCTCTGCTCTCAGTCCTCTGTGTAAACTTAACTATACCATGAAGACTCAGAAGCAAGAGGCAGATTGGCCATTTCCTCACTTCAAAGATAGTTTAATGTATGCCTATCCTATAGGCATAGTACTGCCTCTACTGTTCACACACTTACTGCACATGGGACCTTCTATATCCACTTTCTAAGATGGATTTCAGAGTCTCTGCATCTTTGACTCTACAGACATAAATTACACTTAATTCTTTGATCTTACTCATTGTTGTAAAGCCATAACCAAATGCACACAGCAAAGTCTTAGGTCCGTCCACATAGCAGACTGTTTATAAAGTATCTGGTAACAATTATCTGTGGCAAACTCTTCCTCATTGCTTCTCGTTCTCAAGAGAGGACACTGATCCACACAGAGTAGCACTAAGTTGGATGGGCAGCCAGCCAGGCATGCTACTGCACTTCTCAGAGCTGCAGGCTACGTATATACAATGTGAGATGCCTGAAAGACAGGGAGACCAGTTTAATGGCTCCGCGTGGATCCTAGGGCATTCACAATGCCAACTGCTTTTCCTGTGTTCAGCACCAGGTCCACTTCATTTTTGAGGCACTAGAACTCTCACAATTAATTTCGTTTCTGTCAAAAATAAATAAAAATTCCTAAGTATTGCTTCAAAAAGAGAAGATTTAAGATACACTTTTATGTAAATAAAATGCAGCATATTTGCTTTATATGCACCTCTTCCTCACTTTTAATGCACATGGCTAGAGCCGATAACTTAAGAGTACTCGTGGGTGAGTGGTAACCTGCCTCTAACCATGGAATCTGGCTTGTAGAAAGCAGGATGGTACTGATGAAAAGGAAAGCAGAGGCCACAGGTTAACTGAATCTTCCCAAAGATTTAGAATCCAGTACATCTAACCCATAGCATATCAAAAAAGAGGACTGAAAAAAAATCACGTTACTTAAATGTGTCTAAACTCTAAATGTTTGAACAAGACTATAAAATAGTATGTCCTCAATAAAAAGCCATTTTACTGAAAACTTAGGTGACAAGTGTTTCGTTCTAAAACACGAAATTTGCACTAAAGGTTTCTGAATAAAATACAAAAGGACTAGCTGGGCCTGTGGGGTGCCTCTGATAAAGTGGATGAAAAGAATGGAAGATATTATTCAGAACTGAGCTTGCAGACTATACTTCATTTTCTAAAAAAATGTGAAGATAAATTTGCAATCTCAGAAACAAAGTGAAGATCTGAATTCTGACTTTTAATATGTTTTATGACATTAATACATATTTTATATATGTGGAAACTATTTTTATCTATTAGAATAAAAAAGGCTGTGGAAAATTACTGTGATTAACCCTCATTCTGAAACACTAAAGAAGGAAGTAATCAGACCAGGCATGATGTCATAGGCCTAGAATTTCAGCACTTGGGAAGATTAGGTATTCAAGGCTAGCCTCTGTTATATAAGCTACTTCCAGTTAGAAGTTCAAGGTTAGCCTAGGCTATAATAGATCCTGCTCAAAACAAACAAGATGTAAGTGTATAAGAAAGAACAAGACAGACAGACGGACAAAAGCACACAGGTTTAGGACACAGACAGATAGCAGTTTATTGTTTCTCAGCAGTGGAACCTCCTCCTCTTGGGTGGCTTGCACCGTGACAGCAGCTGCATACCTTTGGTAGTGTCAGATATGCTATTTAACAAGGCACACATCATGTCTCCCTCTAAGTGGTGAGGGTTCAGTATATGAGCTGGCCTCTGGGTCTTCTTAAATTGATTCTCTAGCTCCAGAAAGCCTTGGTCTCCTGAGAGGATGGTGAAAGGAATTTGCTTGGGCAGTTGCTCATCCAGACGGCCAGCCTAAGTTGGACCAAAGGCACAGGTTATTAAAAATCTGCAAGAGTTTCAGATCAAGTAACGTCTATGTCACAAGGAGCACATATTTAAGAAAGTATGTCATAATGACTCCCTAGCCAGCCTTCATAGTTGACAGATGGCAATCAAAAGTCAAATGTAAGATACCAACAACCACAAGACAACCACTGAGGAAAGGCACCAATAAGGAAAAAGCAGCAGGCAAACTGCAAGTCCACAGGAGGCTCCTGCACAACGGAGGGACCTTTAGGCCACTTGCTCAAGGAAGAGCAAATAAACTCTCACAGGGAAAATGTTCAGAAGGTGAATTGTATGACTCAATCAAAGGAAGAAGGAATCTCCCGAGACTGAAGTAGCAAGTGACACATTTGCAAAAGCATTCATTCACATGATCTGAGCGACACAGAAACGTCACACAGAAGACTTGATATAAAGTGAGTCCTGGCTCAGTAGTTTCATGAGGTCACTGGCAGAGACAGATGTATGTACAAATTCCATTTAGAAAAACAATGATTAATCCAGTGACTGTCAACTTCAGAGACTAAAATGTAAAAGTCTATTGTATACAACAAGTAGAGGGTCATCTTGATTATTTATTCCACTTATAACAAAGTTTGCTATGTGCAGATGAAATCTCCAGGAGGACTGCCATAAAAAGCGAGCGTGTGGTGGGGTCCTGGCCAGAGCACACAGCAGTGAGTAGGACCTGACACAGAAAGCCTGATATGAAATCAGCTCTAAATAATCACCTTCGCGGCCATTACAGTTCAAAAGGCAAAACCCCAAATACATCCTAGATCGCCATCAGGTTCCTAGTGTCACACCTACTTGCATGCAGACATGGAGACTGGCATCAGCCCTTTAATAAAAGGCCTACTTACGTGCATACATATGGCAAAATCAGCAGCATCTTTCCTTTTACTACAGCGAGGATGAAGAAAGAAGCATCCGATCCTATTCAAGTAATTATAGACCTTACAGCTGAGCGGAGGCTTCCAATTGGTATTTCCTCCTATTAATTATAGAAAAAAATATAAATGATAGTCAAACAAGGAACAAAGAGACTGAGAACTTTATCGAGGTAAACTATAACCTCTATTTTTCTTCTTGAAAGTACTAAATTACAGTGTGGGGGAACTGGCCTGCAGATGTAACTCACTTATCAGAGTAAGTGCCCAGAGTTCACAAAGCCTGGGGTCTGACCGCCAGCACCTCATAAACCAGGCCTGATGGTTCATACGAAGGAAGGGTGGAGACAGGCTGACCAAGAGTCCAGCTACAAAGCCTATAGCTACAAGACGTGCTGTCTCGGTCCTAGAACAGGCATCACCTTGTCGCTTTACAATCTTGGAAACAGAGACTGACTTCCTGTAATCTGTCTACACAAGTTCATGAGGTGAGAGGTGAAGAGATGTCTCCATGGTTAAGAGCACTGGCTGCTCTTCCAGAGAAGAGGGGTTTGATTTCCAGCACCCATGGGTAGCTCACAACTCTAACTCTTGTCCAGGGAATCTGATACTGCCTTCTGGTCTCCATGAGCACTATTGACTTGTGCACAGTGCACAAAGAGACAAAACACCCACACTCATAAAAAATGACTTTTCTTGGAAGTTCATATAAATAGTAAGCAGAGTAAGAAACAGAAGTTAACATTCTTCAAATGGTGTCATTCTATATAAATTCAAAGTTTGGTAGGTTTTACATATGCCAAAGTCAGCTGATAAGAAATAATGCATTCAAATTCTAAATACTTCTGTTCACATTTATAGGTCGATACTGCTCTAGCTCTCATCTTCCTCAAACAGGCTTTTCTTGTGTGGGCAAAGTCAAGTCAGACTCCTGAGCAGAGTGCTGAGGTAACCGTTGTTGAATGCTCAGCCCCAACTCCCTCCAGTGCCCGGAAACACAATGAAACCTAAGAGGCAGTGGTCAGAGGCGTGCATGGCCAGTGCTTTACACAAGTATGTAGTGAAGCGATACTTCATAAACAGCAACAATGGGCTAAAGAGGCAACTGCTGCATACTGAAAGTCACGACACCCCACAGCTATGAGAGCACAGTCAAGAGGCAGTGCTCCTTTCTAGTGATCCTGTAACAAGCACAAGCTTCTCAGCTGCTTCCTGAAAGTTTGTTTTTAAGTTAATGTTAAAGTGTTAAACAACACACACAACTAGCAGTACACAATCCTCCCGGCCTGCTTGCTTGCAGCCTGACACATTGTATATGTTGAATAAACCTTTCTTCAATGTATATCAAAAGATACCTGAATTTGGGGTTAGCCAACAGAGGTAATGCCACAGAACTGTGCTAACAGAGGTAACTGCTGAAGAATGGTCCCTGAAACCTACATAATGTAGGAAGAGAATGACCCCAGACTGTCCTCTGACCTCCACACACATACATAAGGTAAAACAAATGCAGACAAGTAAGCTAGCAGAGTAGTGCACAGTAATAATGCTCAAGCTGTGTTTTCATGCTCTATTCGGGAAGGTGCAAAAAAGCCTTTAAGTGAATCGCATTCTCAGAAGGTACGTCTTAACGCTTTCCTATTCAACCATACCTTGAAAGCCCCAAATAAATGTTCCTTGATTAAGATGCCCAGGTAGATGACCAAAAAAGTTCGACCAGTTATCAAAATCTACAAAGACTATATGAGTCATGGTTCGCAGGTAGTCCACGTCTGGAAGCTCAACTTCCACCTCTAAGAAAAACAAAACAAAACAAAAACATTAACAAGAGTTCAGTAAGAAATGTTCATAAATATCCTACTTCCTCGAGTCTAAAGATAACAGAGGTCCTATATGCACATCTGTTCGCTGTTCCCATTACTCAGCTCTACTACAGAAGCCTTTTCAGGGTATTTCACACTTGATCGTATCCTTCTTAAGCTATCTTCCCTTGACTATAAGGCCTTTGTGTTTCTTTTGATTTGAGACAAGGATCTTATTTAGCCCAGAATGGACTCAAAATCACTATGCTATCAAAGCTGGTGCTGACCTTGATTTTTCTGCCTTCACACCCTGAGTGCTAAGACTGTAGGCATATACTACCATGACTGGCCAAGGTTTACTTTTTAAAGAGCCATATAATTTTTTATTGAAAATAAAGTTACTTTTAACAAATTAATGTACTAGGTCAAATAGAAGCTCAAATTTTAAGACTGACTAGAATGTCACCATCTATACTCTGTGCATGAAAAGACTTGGGAACTTATGTCAACACAGACACGAAAGTAATCTAGTAGAATAATACAATGCATAGTAACAACATTCAAATGAGGTCCCGATGTCTAGAAAGGCTCAAAAGAAACTTGTAAAACCAACAAAGTACAAGAACAAGGTACAGCACACACCTTCAACCCAACATTCTTGAGGCAGGATAGAAGGTCACCATCTGAAGGCAGCCTGGGCAATAATAAAACCCCACAAAGAGAATTTTCAAGGTTATTTACCAAGAATACTCTTTGTCACGAGAATCTGCTTTTCTCTAATAAAGTTGCTTGTCTGCTAATAAATCCAAACCCATTTAGTAGCTCTCTGGCTCCGGGATCAAACACCCGAGAGCGTAAATAAGGGAACTTCAAAGCCCAATCCCACGGGTGCTAGAAACAGGAGCTGGTATTGCTTGGTTCCCTAAGGTTCTCCTTTCATCTCCCATACTTCCCTTCCTACCTGACCCCATGACAAGGCCTGGCAGCTTCTAGTGGTTTTCATGCAAGCCTTGGAATATTTTTAAATGAGCAGTTCCTACTAGGACCAACAGAGGCCTCTTCAATGTGTTACTACCACCCTCTCCTATCTCCAAGCCATGTTACATCTTCATGCTACCGTCGTTTCCTATTGAACACAGACACACATGTTCCCCAGAAGTGATGAGAAAACTGAAAGAAAAGCACAAGAGAACATAAAACACAGGGGCCACTGTTTTACTTTTTTTGGAACTAGAATTAACTATGAAAGATCTAATGCTTTCTCACTAAAAGTCTACAACTAAGCATCAATACCCATATGTGTTACAGAGCAAACCTGTGAGTCAATGGTCTGTAGCCTGGAGTGGTGTCACACACCTACAGTCAATGGTCTATATACTGGAGTGGTGGCACACACCTACAGCCAATGGTCTATATACTGGAGTGATGTCACATACTAACTGCCAATGGTCTATATACTGGAGTGGTATCACACACCTATAGTAGGGAGGGCCACTTGAGTACAAGAGTATGACAACAGTCTGAGTAACAGTGTAAAACCTCATGTCAAAAAATAGATCAATGGCAAGTAATTAATCAGTCTAACCAGAGCCCAGCTTGCCAGCCTCAGCTGCTGGGCCTCCACACATGCCTCCTCCACACGCGTCAGTTCTGGGCCTATCTACCTCTTGGTCCAGCAGTGGCTATGCACACCAAGGAGGGCGGAGGCAAGGTGTTCTACTCTAGATAAGCATCGTGGAGTCTAGCAGGTGCAGTAGGAGAGGCAAGAACCAAAGGGTTTGTTCCTCAGCTGAAGCCAGGAGACTGGGCACAGGCCCACTGCAGGGGCTGTGCAGGCCTTGCTTCAGGTGGACAGTTTCTGACAAATATCGGAAACTATTACTTGAGATATTATTGACATGTTACTTTATAAACAATGATTTAAAAAAAAAAAAACACAGAAACTTTATCAGCCAAATTTTTCTGTTTCTACTCTACCTTTTTCAGTTAAACAGATTAATATTTGAAAGTCTATAGACTTATTTTTATTTTATCAAGCCAAAAATATTAAACCTTTAAATAAATTAAAGAACTATTCTATTTACTTAATCCGGTCGTATGGAGAGAAAGGTCAAGGGAAGTGTAGAAGAATACCCACCTTCATTTCCAGCTACCACTGAGCTTTTTACCTCCAGTCACTTTTTTTTCCTTTTAAACAAGTGTTTCTTCTTTTTTTTTCCTTAGCATAAAACTATATGAATATATTTTTGTCAGTACTCAATTCTTTTAGAGGTTTAATAGTATGCATTGAAGTCTTACAAGTTACCATAAACATAAAGTACATGTGGAAAAAAATATAACATGGAAACAGAGTTTTCTTGGTGTGTATAGATTAAGCATAATGACTTTTGAATACCAAAAATTGCCACAAGGCTATTATTATCTTAGCTCTTGGATTATTAATGATTTAAGGTCCAGGTCTACCACACTCTGAGAGGGTGCTATACACTTTTTTTTTCCTAAGAAGGACTGAGGCTTTCACTTTTTGGCCTTTGTTTTTCTTCAGCTTCATATGTTGTTTCTGGGGTGTTCAGAGCTTTCTGGGTTTAGTATCCAATTATCAGTGACTGCATATTATGTCTGTTCTTTTGTGACTGGGTTACCTCACTCAGGACGATATTCTCTAGATGCATCCATTTTCCTAGGAATTTCATAAAGTCATTGTTTCTAATAACTGAGTGGTACTCTATTGTGTAAATATACCACAATTTTTGTATCCATTCATCTACTGAAAGACATCTCGGTTCTTTCCAGCTTTTGGCTACTATAAATAGGGCTGCTATGAACATTGTGGTGCATGTGTCCTTATTGTATGTTGGAGCATCTCTGGGGTATATGCCCAGAAGTGGAATAACTGGGTCTTCAGGTAGTACTATGTCCAATTTTCTGAGGAACCACCAGACTGATTTCCAGAGTGGTTGTACCAGCTTACAACCCCACCGACATTGGAGAAGTGCTCCTCTTTCTCCACATCCTCGCCAGCATCTACTGTCAACTGAGTTTTTGATCTTAGCCATTCTGACTGGTATGAGGTGGAATCTCAGGGTTGTTTTGATTTGCATTTCCCTGATAACTAAGGATATTGAGCACTTACTTAGATGCTTCTGAGCCATTTCTCTAGCCCCCTCTGTTTTGTTTTCTTGACAGTGTCCTTAGCCTTACTGAAACTTTGCAATTTCGTTAAGTTCCATTTCTCCATCCTTGATCTTAGAGCACAAGCCATTGGTGTTCTGTTCAGGAAATTTCCCCTGTGCCTATGTTCTAAGGTTTTCCCTACTTTTTCCTCTAATAATTTCAGTGTACCTGGTGTGGTCACTGTTTTGATTATTTATTACAAAGCTCCATTAGAACGTCACCTGACACTACATGTGTGGTAAGTTATGGCTGCAATGCCCGTATTCAGGAGGCAGAAGAACCAACAGAGGTTCTGGACCATCCTCGCTACAAAGTAAGCTCAAGGCCAGCCTAGGCTGATGGGTGAGACCTGGTCTTAAAAAGCAAAACCAAAGCAAATTAAAATTTAAACTTTAAAGTTGTTTTAAATTATGTATTTTTATTTGATGTTCATTGGTGTTTTGCCTGCATGTATATCTATGTGAAGGTGTCAGGTCCCCTAGAATTGGAGTTACAGACAGGTGTGAGCTGCCATGTGGTGGTGAGAATTGAACCCGGGTCCTCTGGAGGAGCGGTCAATGTTCTAGCCACTGAGCATCTCTCCAGCCCCAACTTTTTTTTTATTTAAAAACAAGCAAACAAACAAGAACAAGACTGAAAAGATAGATACACGAGGAATTCACCTGGAGCTGCTGATGTAGCTCAGCGACAGTGCATCTGCCTAGTATGTACAAAACTAAGCACAGCACACACAGATACAGATACACACACATTCGCAAACAAAGGAAAAAAACATTTTCTTTTTAATGAACCTTTACATTTTAAGGAAAGTATGATTTTAAGGTTCAGAATAACTCTCTAATCTTTTAGAAAGAGTATTGTGACCTGTCATTTCTCAAAACTCTCATGTCCTTGTTAACAGAGATCTACTCTACTATTTAAAGACAGCTTAAGCACAAATCCTGCTTACTGGTGGGCGCACAAGCGTGCACACACACAGCAAGTTTAACTGGTGTGTTAAACTTGCCCCACACTGTAAAGCCATACCTATGTTCTGGCAGCATACGTCCACGTCTGAATGTTTCTGATAGTTGGTCTGTTTCTGGTCTTTCTCAGCATGTGAGACATTAGCAGCAGGCTGGCGTGTGCTCCCTCTGTCAGCTCCGACATGGGTCCCCGTGGGTTTCTGGAAGGTGGCGTGCTTCCTGTGGAAGTGTTGCTGAGCACTCTCAGTGTTATGAAATGCTTTGGTGCAGATGCCACACTTGACCACATACTGCTGTCCATCATCACTTTTCTCTTTTCTGTGTGCTTGACAGACATGAGTATTAATGTCGGCCACATTCTGTGCTGTGGCTGAACACGAACTGCAGCGAAACCATAGTTTACCTTTTTCCAGCATGATTTGAAGACATCTGTCATAGTCTTCTCTTCTGTTGGTTTTACAGATGTAACTCTCATGACAGCCACAGCTTAATAAAGCACTGGTCTCTATTATTTTAAAATCGTCTTCAGTTTTAATTGAGGTTTTCGTTTTTTCTGACACAAACACATAATCTATGCTGTGGTGCTCCTTATAGTGGCTCAGAAATGCTTCTTCCGTGTTAAAAATGAGGTCACAAAGTCCACAGAAGTACTTCATCCTGACGTCATTGTCGTGCTCGTCCTGGCAATGCCGGTGCAGGGTCTCCATCTTATGGAACGTCTTTCTGCAATGGGCGCAGCTGTATCTATGAAACTGGTGGCTCGTCAAGGACATGCAGTGCTGCTGTACGCACTCCTGGGAATCGAACATGTCTTCACAGATGCGACACTGCCATCTGCCCCGGGGAGGACTGTTCGCCAGGCAGGGGTCAACAACAGCAATGGGTGAAGGTGGTCTGTCAGCATTCGAATGGTTGTCCGCAGAAGACGATGGCATGGCCTCCTCCTCTACCTCATCCATCTCATAAAAATACCTATGCCCACTATGAAACTCAGTAACGTGTGCCATGATGGCATCTTTCTTTCTTAACTCCCTTTTGCATGTCCGACACCAAAATAGAAAGTTATTTAAATGCGCCCCTCCGTGAAACCGGCTCATGTGTAAACGCATGACCCCAGAGTCTTCACAAACCTTTCCACAGACCACGCACTTGTAACACATGGTGTTTGCCGAGAACACATGCTTTTCTACGGCCTCTTCACTCGGAAACCGCCGACTGCATTCACAAAACCAGGCTGTGACTGTGGAACTCTGTACATGAGGTGTACCTCCATGGCTTCCAACTCCTAAGTTCAGCTTCTTTGTCGGAATGACACAATCCTCTGCATTGGACTCTTTAATAGACAGAATGCGTTTAAGTGATGACATTTTCGGTTGATTGAATAAATGTAAATCACAAGGAGGCCTACGCCCTTCACTGATGTGGCAATAAAGTAAGATGGCTTCTTCCACTGAGTTAGCAAGTGTAATTTTGTGTCCTGAATTCTTGTGACTTTGGGTGCTGGCTTCATCCATAAAGACCTGGTTGCAATCTGAACAATAGCCTCTTACTATGAATTCTTTTGCAACTTGAGTAATGCTTTTTTCAGCTATAGCTACAGGTCCAGCATTTCGACAACGAACCCTAATTTGGATTAAAAATAAAAGTTTAAGTTTTCTCTGCTTTGTATGACAAGAATTTAAATAACAATATAAATATTAAAAGGTATCTTTTCAACGCAATTTAAGTACTTTTATATTACCCCTATTTTATCGTTCTCATTCACGTACAAGAGTTAAAAGTAGAGTTAGAAGATTAAAAATATGAAGGCAAATTTCAGGGAACATCAATCAGTACCAAATGCACTGATCAGGGGCCTTGAAGTAAATTAGATCCACAAGGTCATTCAAATATGTGAATGACCACTATAAATTTCTAGATAATATTTCACTTTTTGTTGCTGCTTGGCTTTCTAGCTTCATCTTAAGTTTTATTAATTGGTTAACTTACTTAACATATTTATTTATTTAACAAGTATGGGTGTTTTGTCTGCACATCTGTATACTTCTTATACCTGGGGTTTTCAGAGGTATTTGACCCCTGCAACTGGAGGAATCAGACAGTGGTGAGCTGCCTTCTGGGTGCTGGGAATTAAGCCCAGGCTTTCTAGAAGAGGAGCCATAATGTGCTCTTAATCACTGACCATCTCCAGCCCATTTTATTCTGTTCCCCTTTTGGATGAACTTCACCACGTATAGGCTGGCCTTGAACTTGTGACCCTTCTTCTGCAGCCTATAGTGCTAGTGTAGGTTATAGGTAGGCACCATAATTCTCAGAATAATTTGTTAATAATTCATTAACTTATGTCAGGAATATGTCCTATCTACATTTCTCTTCTGCTAAAAAACAAGATTAAGAACCAAATAGTGACAGGCTGGGGAGTCAGAGAAGCTGATTCACATGTAGGAGCCCTGCCTCTGGCTGCCCCTCTGGATCCTCATGCCTCTCACTCTCTCAGTGTGCTAGAGTTGTGCATCCTTATTCTAAAGGAGAGACACAGAACAGAAAATACTCGCCGAATCCTTCCATTACTCAAGACCAAAAAGACTACTGTCACCAAAAGTTCCTTACAGCCTAAGACTAGAGCTGTGCAAACCTGAAATGGGCAGTGAGCTCCATGTGGGACCGAAGAGTCTGGTGGCAGGCCACACACTTAACCAGAAATGAAACATCTTTGCAGAGAGAGACCAAAAGCTTCTTTGCCAAAGAGGGAAATGATATTGGGCGAGGTGTTCCCTTATTATCTAAAAGACAAAACGAACCACAAATTGCAAAGTAATCTGAACAAAGGGGAACCCAATCTCTTCTTTCCATTCCTGGAACTTATCAGTTAAGTAAAAGTGTACAGGAGACCATTTTTTAGATTCAAATACAAAAAGTGCCTTCTGATCCAATTTCCCAGACCTCCCAGATGTAACAAAAACACTGTTCTGAGTATGTGTTCTCCTTCCCAAGTTTTTCTCCCCTCAAATAGGTAAGAAACAGCTGGGTGGAGGCAGCTCATGCTTTTAATCCTATCAGGAGATTGAAAAGGACAAATTGTTGTGAGTTCAAGGCCAGCTGGAGCTACAAAGACCTTGTCTACAAAGAAGGAAGAGGGTTTAAAACATAATGATACAAAGAAGCATTTTTCAAAACTTAAGAACTTAAATAAAAACACTTAATTCTTATGATTCTAAACTGAGAAGTATAGCTAACTTAGAAGAGTATTTTGAAAGGTATAAGTTTGCAAAGATGTAATCATTACACACTTCTAGCCATAATCTATTAACATACCACCCAGTTTAAAGCTCTGATGGAAATGATTCTTTGCAGACATATGCTTCAGACACTCATCCTTGGTGCTAAACAGAAGAAAGCAATGTGGACACGCAAAACACTGAATAATCTGAGGAAGAAGGCCATTGCTATGTCCGTCGGCTGCAGCTGCCTAAAATAAAAGGGAAAGCCAGGTCACAACTAAAATCAATATGCAGATGGACACAGTAAAAAAGCCACTTTACAATTTCTATTATTCAGAAAATGTCATACCAATGTTACAACTAAAATTAATATTCAATATACTTTTTTAAAACTAATTTAAAACTTCTAATTTTATTTATTTTGAAAATTTCATGTTTGACTTTTCTGAGTATGAATTATACAATTTGGATACAGTCATGTATAGTGTCATATTAACAAATGCGATCACAGTACACAGGACTGCTTAGAGCACACAGGTAAGCACTACCATGCCTGGCTGCCTCCTCTACTCTACAATTAAAATGTTCACCTTTGTACAAATGGGCATGTGTGCTTGCTACAAATTTACCTTCCTACTGACAGTCCTGACAGTCACAATCTTAAATGTATACAGTGTCTTAAAGGTGTTACCAGTAAGACCAGGAACTTAGCAACTGCACAGTGCTTACCAGACCCAAGAGGAAAAACAAGAAATTGATGTTTACACTGAAAATGCGTCAAAGGGTCACTCAGATTCTAAGTGTGTTTATTTGAACTGTCCTACAACAACCCTGGGAGGTACCAGTCTCATCACGTACCACCAGTGACACACATCTCATGACAAGTTACCCTACACTCAACAAGTCAGAGATTTACAGCTGGCTTCGTACGTAACTCTCAGTGCTCCTCGCACCGCCTCGATCATGTTTTAACTTGATTAGTGCCACAGAGGAGAAAAATCTAGGACATTCTGAATTACATGTAAGAACGATAACACAACCTACAAATTTCTCCTCACTTAAGCTCTACAAAAATTTTTCTATTTTAAGAACCTTAAGTAAACAAAACATTTTTAGTTCAACTCCAGATTATAAGCAGATTCAAAGTGAAAACTATTAAAGGATTTGCTTACTATAATCCATAATTGTACATAAACTGTATCTATTTTACAAGAATGGAAGGATTGCAGGCATTGTCTAAAACTTGGGAGAAGGAATAGGAAGTAAAATGCACAGTAAGTTAAACCAGAATAGTTCATTCTATCATGTTTCTAGTACGAATAAAATAATATACCATACAAGACACAGTGATACGGCTTGAGTTTGATCCCTGGAAGCCATGTAAAGTAAAAAGGAGAGAACCAATTGAATGTTGAGGGCTGTAGATCCGGCTCGTGGGTGGGTAAGAGTACATTGCTCTTGCAAGGACCCAAGTTCGTTCTCAGCACCTACACTTCGAAGCTCACAACTACCTGTATAGGAGATCCAACACTTTTTCAGAATTCTGTGAGTACACGTGCAAATGTGTGTGTGTGCGCAGAGACTGAATTGAAATGATTTCATAATAAAAAAGATGCCATTTGGTAGCATGTGACTGAAATCATGAGCATGTCCAATAAGGTTGTTTCAAATATCTGCACCACAGCAGAGTTTAATGGCATTCTGCAGGACTACTCGAGTTTACCTATTAAGCTTATGTATCCAAAGTAATCTGCATCCCAAGTCATTTTATTTTCAATAATTAAATTGTTTTCTTTATGTACATCATTAGTGATTACAAGATTAAGAGCAACATGAAAAAAAGAAAAAACCTGCACAGGCTCCATGGTTCTCTAGAAAGAACATCTACTCCCAGAACATACTCTTACCTTGGAGAGAAGATGGTCCTTATACTGCTGTTGAGTAACGAAATGTTCATAGCACACCGCACATGCGAACAAATCGGTGAGAGGTCCATGTAAGGTAATTGTGGGATCACATGGGGAGTGATCAAACCTAACAGCAAGGGAAGTAACGTCAGAACAATGTATTCTGCAGGATATAACCCAATTCTTGCTTGTGAAGCTGATCCACAGGAACACACAAGCACATGAAACATTGTATGTCTCCTGGAGACATCTGTGAAGGAAAAAATGGCTGGCTATCTGAAAAGGAGGCGACAAAACCCTCTGCTTTCTCATGTGCTGCTCAGCAAATCAGTAAAATGAGCCACAGCAGAGCATTTCACTGCAAAAATCGACTTATATTAGTTGCTTTAGAAGGCCGTGGTAGATTATGTAGGACAGACAAAATATCTGTAAATGCTGTTTCTTGCAATTTACACTTTTAGGCTGGATTTCTGTACAATTCTTTCATTTGCACTATCATGCTGAAAAATCACCTAAAATCTGGCCCAGTTTTCTAGAAAACCTAAATATAAATTACAAATAACACATCAAAATACTACAAAACAAACTGAGTTTCAAATATTAAGCTAAACCGCACAGGTAAAGTTATATCACTTTTCAATTAACAAAATCACCGAAGACCGGTTCACACATGAATAAGACTCTGGATTGGCTCTCCATGACTAGACGACTACTTAACCTCTAACCTTTGAATCCAGAGTGCCCTACTTACCTTTTCAAATGTCCTAACAGAAGGTGCCCATTGTCAAATTCCTTGTTACAGTGCATTATAGGACACAAAATTGGCTTGTCAGACCTCCGCATCCTGCCTCCACTTTGGAATGATTTTTTTGTTCCAGAATTAATTGCACTTGTTCTGAGTCCTACATCATGACATAAATTCCTAGGTTAGTATTTCAGGTAACTGATCATCAGAATAACAAGATGGTGGACTGAGAGAAATCATCAAGATGACTGCACCAGTCACAATCAGGTGTTCACAATCGTAAGACGCACAAACACAAGCAAGCTCCCTCGTTATACAAATTGAAAAAGCTTTCTCTTGAATTCTTATTTAACCTAAACTCTTCAACTGGTTGAACTAACTTCAAATAGCTCAGGGGCCAAAGAAGTCAACAGCAAAGCAGGACACTAGAAAACAGTGGTATTAGTGACTAAAACTAAATGTGTGGGAGGGGGGGACAGTGCGGGTGTGATGGTCCTTTAAGTGTCCTTTCTTGGGAACTGTACAGCGTTGGGGAAGCAAGGCCTCTCCTTTGCCTAACTTGCAGAGTAGACTAGGCTGGCTGGCCAGTGAGCCTCAGGACTCTCCTGTCTCTGTCTCCACAGTATCAGGATTACAAGTACATGCATTGTTGATGTGAGTTCCAGGGATCAAACTTCAGTACTTGCCCCTGACTGTCCGTCCGTCCATCTGTCCATCTATGCTCACAGCAATGGAATCAGACCCCCACACTTTCTACCTTAAGGCTTCCAAGAAGTTCAGGAACTCAGTTGTGATCTCTAACAAATACCTGACATTTTTAGCCACTGGTCCACACACAGTCTTGCTGCTTCTGTTTCTGAATGCCCTTGAATAAATTCCAATTCTTGTAAACCATGAGCGTGCTGAAAATCAAGCTTTTCCTAAAGACAGGAAGAAAATTCAGTTGATGTATAATAACTACTGTTGCTTGGGTGAAAAGACATTGATATATTAGAGATCAAAAAATATCGACTACTATTTATCCTAAGAGCTCCACATCTAGATATTTTTACCAAAGATTATACATATGTCAAGATAAAATACATATTACCGTATGAAAATGTTGAACCCACCGTTATTTACTAGAAGTTGCTACATACTTAGATCAGCAATAGGGAGGTAGGTAAATTACAAGACAAACTTTTGATGCAAGAGCATATAACCAAATGGTGTTAAACATAAGAACCAAATAAAAGAGCCATCTCAAATTACCTAAACTATATCAAAAGGGTTAAAAACTAACACTATTAAGGTGATGTTGGAATGAAAAGAGGACTGTTTACATCTTTAAAATATTTTAGGTATTTTCAAAATTTTTAACAGATTTATGGAAAGAGCTCAGTGAGTACACCACTATGGATATCACGCCCTCGCAGCACCAAGTGCCTGTCACCACCCGCACTGAGAGCTGGCCTACGGTTTGAACATAGCCGCAGAGCAGACATTTTTGGCTTGCTCAGTGTGCAGTCTCCAGTACTAGCTCTTATTTCTACTGCTGTGGCGAATTATAAAACACCAGAAACTCACAAACACCAAAAATATTTTCTGTATTTGATTAAGTAGAATAATCACTCACTAAAAATCTTCCAAAATTCTACTTAAGTTCATTTTTTTGGAAGTATCTTTACATCTTTATTATGAATAATTCTATACATTAATAAAGCTAGATTAAAACACACACATACCCTGAATGCCCTGTTCTTCTCTTCTTTTTGTTGTTTTTCCACTTCAACATGGCGGGCTAGGCGAGCCAATGTTAAAGCAACTTTATCCTTCTGATGGTCTATATAATCTTTATGTTTAAAATTCTCCTGCAGTTCAAACAAAAGAGAACACATATCATTCCATTTAATACAAAATTAGCACACAGCCAATAAACATTCACTTACAAACAGTTACTGCATTCAAAAAACATTTACTTGTTAAGAGTTCTAAAGATCTTAGGGGGGGGGGGTGTCCTGTCTTGGTCTCCAGAGTATAGTTTGTATCTTATTGTAATATTTTATAATTGACATGCTAACTGTTAACATTCTGTCTAAGCTCCAAAGAGATGGAGGAAGGGAGGAAAGAGGGAGGGGTGATGAGAAGAGTAGAGGACTTTAGAGGCCAGCAGTAAGCACTGGAGAGAGAGGGGGGAGGGGAATGGGGAGAGAAGAGACAAAGGGGAAAGAGGGTAAGAGCAAGAGAGAAGCAAGAGAGTGAGGAGGGGGCAAGCAGCCCCTTTTACAGTGCCAGGCATACCTGGCTGTCACCAGGTAACTGTGGGGTGGAGCTTAGACAGAATGCTAACACTAACAAGAGAGAAATAGAATCAAGTAAAACTCAATTAAGGGTCTGGAGATACTGCAAAGTGGTGGAGAGCACTGGCTGCTTTCCAGGACGTGGTTTGATTCCCAGCACCACATGGTGGCTCACAACTGTCTTTGACTCAGGTCCACAACATCTGATGCCCTCTTCTGACCTCCAAGGGTATCAAGAATGCTAATGGTATACACACACACATGCAGGCAAAAAATCCATACACATAAAAACAACGCACACACACACACACACACACATACACCCCTACCTCACCTAAAACCACAAATGGGAAAGAATAAAAAAACATAAATTGGCAATAAAAAAAAGAAAAAAGAAAGGCAACAAATAAACAGTAAAAATAAAAATACAAATGGTATTAATACAACTATGTCAATCACTCTGTATGGAAATAGTTCGTCTAAATACACCAATTTAAAAGATTCACTGTCCGTATACTGTGAAAAAAAAAAAGAGGGCTAATGGGATGGCTCAGTGGGTAAATGTTCTTGGTACCAAGCTAGAGATACTCACACACACAAAATAAAATAGATGTAATTAAGAAAAAAAATTGAAAGCAAGATCCAATTATATATTGTTTATAAGAAATCTTCCCTTAAATATAGAGACATACAAATAAAAAGCAAAAAATGAAGAAACACACTATCTGTATTTGCTAAGGGCTGGGTGAAAGAGTGCTTACCTAGCATGCACAAGGCCCTCAGTTCAATCCCCAGAGGCTGAGGAAGGTGGGAGGAAAGCGATTAAGAGGGAGGTAACAAAGGAAAGGGGGCAGGGGAGAAGAGAGATTTGCTAACACAGAGGTCAGAGGTTGACTTCATCTGTTTCAATTGCTTTCCACCTCGTTTTAAAACAGTTTCCTACAGATACAGAACATACTGTGATCACAGTCACCCCATCATTCTCTTCAGCGCCCTCCACACTCCTCCTGAACCTTTTCCTTCCCATTCCTCCCCCTCCGGCTTTCTTATCTTTTTGTTCTTTGCCACTCACTGGATCTTATCTCAGTCTTCGGAATAAAAACAAACTCTGGCTACCAATATTGAGGGTAGATTTGAGAGAAACTGATGGAAACTTTGGGAAGACCTTACTAAATGTAACTTTGAACTTTTGCCAATTTTGAAGTTAGCAATTTGAAAATAAAGCATGTCTTAAGTATTTTCTCTTTAACTCAGGAAAAATAAGTATATGAGGCAGGTTTAGCAGTTACATGGCATTATCATTATTATTATCATTGTGATCATCATCCTCTGAGGGTCAGACTAGCTAGCTCAGACTGAAGGCATGGCACAGAGGTAAAGCACTTACCCACCCAGAATCACAAAACAAGCTAAGCTAAGCTGCTAATGTTACCACTCTCTCAAGAATGCTAAGTCCCATGTTTAGGGGTACACAGTATGGAAGAGCCACTAGACCACATTGAATTATACTCTTCTGTGCACAGAACACACCGACACTGGAAAACACTGGTTAGAAAGGTGAGCCAGAGACTCAGGGAATCCTGCACTGCAGCACAGCGGCTAATCCAGGGAATCAAAGAACCTAAATACAGATTTTAAATTGCCAGGAAAGAAAACTCTGCACTAGCTTGTTAGCAACTGAGGTACTGTACCCTTCTGTCGACTTGACTGGATCTGGGATCCCCATGGAAACACTCCTACGTATGACTACAAGGGTGTTTGCAGCCGTTCCTGTCAGGACTGTGACGGCTGCTTCATGTTCCTGCCACAATGGACTGTTTCTTCATCGTGTGAGCCCAGCAGGCTCTGTTACAGCAATGGGAAAAGTGGCCGAGCCCAGCCTCAGGGAATGTACAGTAGTGAGGGCACGAGCAGAAAGTGAGCACACTCAGAACTCATGAACGCTCTTAAATATCGCCTATAAACCTCAATGATTTCTCAGTTCTCAGGACGGGAAATGTTTGCCATTCACTAATGCCCAAATGCTATTGTGATTTAACACAAAGTCACAGACACAGAATACAATTCTTAGAACTTCCCATACACTGAGGCTCCGTTTGCCATCGGCTTACCAAGGCCGCAAAAAACTACCTCTGAATCCACATAAGAGTAATAGGGTTTGAGTTCTGTTTGAAACATGAGCAGCTAGAAGATCTCCAGGACCATCCTTCTTGAAATACTCACCATGGTCACATGGACAAACTTCTGTGTAAGATACATAGTACATGAGAAGGCTCTATGGAACAGTGGGGATAACAAAATACTAAGGGAAGGTTCTGGTGAGGAGTCTCCATTAGCAATACACCTCCCCTCATACTAGGGATTAAACGAAGGCCCTGTGTGTTGGAGTGTTCCATCCACCACCTAAGCAGCACCCATTCCCTCTCTCTACTCATTTTGAGACAGTCTTACTATGATGCCCAAGCGGGCCTCAAACCTTCAGTTTTTTTACCTCAGCCTCCTAACTGGCTTGTCAGTATCTTGACCACTCTGTTTCAGATCCAGAATGCATACAATTAACAAAGACACTGCAAAGCCCAGAGGTTAAAAGGCAGACACACGTTTAGCCGCTTTAACAACCTTATTCTTACATGCTGTTGCTTTAAGAGAGTTTCCTAAGGCTGTTCTCAAACTCCCTATGTAGTCAAGGATGACTAAATTCTTCATTCATCTGCCTTCACTTGCCAAGTGCTGGGATTTCAGGTCTGAGCCACCATACCTGGCTTTTCTCTCTTAAACTTGGTTAAGTATATACAAAATCCTAGAAATGGCAATCAAATTTAGGACACACTAGTTAAACCTGACTATTCTTGTCTGTGGAGTTTAAGCAGAGACAGATGGCAGGATAACTTTTAATCTAAAGAACACTTGTAGTCCTAGCACTTCAGGGACAAAAAAATCCAAGACCAGTTTTGGCTACACAGTGGGTGTGAGACCAGTACAGGATATATTAAGAGCCATGGTAGAGCAGGTGGTAGTGGCACATGCCCAGCACTCAGGAAGCTGAGGCAGAAGGATCTCTGAGTTTGAGGGCAACCTGGTCTACAAAGCAAGTTTCAGGACACCTAGGGCTACAAAGAGAAACCCCCATCTTGAAAAAAAACTACAAAGAGTGGAGTGTGATTAACTAGCAAGCATCCATCTCCGAGTTCACTCAACAGCACCAAAAACAGCCAAAAGGCTAGTATCCTTCAATGTAGCTCTGCGAATGTACAAACGGGGTATGACCTGGGAGGCAAAGGAAGAGGATGCTTTCATGATGACATCTATGTTAAAAATTTTAGCTTTACAACAAACTACCTAATACCCTTCTCTTTATGTTACAGATCAATAACCTTTTCACCAGAAACCAGTTCCGACTATACACTTAAATCCTGAATTCTGATAGCAAGATATTCACTAATAATGACCTCCAATGGAAAGTCTACCATTCTGACAAAAATGTCACCAAAAGGTTTATCCAATTTAGTGTCCAAGGTTTCCCTGGGAAGAATCAGAACCTGCAGTAATACGAGGAAGTGTGACCTGCTGTTTATGTAAACTGTGCAATAAATTACAAGCATTAGACTAGCCAATGAACCAACACAAATCCTACATACAGATCAATAGCCACGCTACATTTCATTTCCATCTTTCCTATCACATACATGTATGTGGAAATAATCACAAAGGGTGAAGTCTAGGAAGGTAGTGAGTGCTTCTATGTTTGGTGAGTCTCTTCCTTTCCAGTTTCCTGTTTGCCCAGCAGTGCATGCATTGGAATCGGTACCAAACCTACTAGTGACTGAGAGAAGCAGAATGTGTTAAAGCTCTTAATCTTTTGTTGTTTGGAACACCCTTGAGGAAAAATGGTTGGATTACAACTTCCCCACGTTCAGCAGAAGCAGGCTAGTTGAGTCTAGGCGTGGTGGTGCACAAGCCTGTAGTCCCAGCTACTTGAAGTGGTGAGAAGCTTGCCTAAGACCATACCTTGGATACCAACCTGGGCAATATAGGAGGTATAGGAGAAAACTAAGAATTAAGAGAAGTGACTTAATAGGAGGCTGGCTTACTGGCTACTGTTAAAGAATTTTCAGTTTTGAGACCAAGTACCATTGAGGCTTACTGCCTTCCTTTGCTTGCCCAGACCTACTCCTGGAAGCTTCTAGCCTCCGTACAAGCTTCCATACAATCTTACCTAGGCCTAGGATGTTTCCAGCCCTCACACTGCTGAAGAAGCTTATCCTCTCTTGTTCTTTCTGAACTCTGGCTGGTTGGTCAATTCTGGCTCCAAATGCCTCTTCATGACTCACTCTGGCATCTCTCTCAGCCTCTCTTGAATTGTTCAGTTTTGCCTCAAACTAACCCTGACAGTACGTTCTAATCTTATGGCTCCTTCTCTTCACCTGTGCCTAGCTTGTTCTGTCTGCAACCTGTCTCTGCATTACTGTCCCAGTAAAACTGCCTCCTTCCTCCTGCTCTCTCTTGTAAGTAGCCTCTCCTTTTGCCTTATTCTCATGAGAGTTGAGCATAGCTTATTCTGGAACATCTTTCTGATTGTCACTTCGTCTGCATTAACTACCTGACTACCACAAGGGAGGAAGATTCCCTGAAACAAAGGCATTAACAACACCTTTGTCACTGCCATTCTAAATCTCCACGGTCAAGGTTGGAGTGAAACCCCAAAGAAACAATTTGAAAGGCAGCAAGTTTTCTCAAGAATTTTATATCAAATACAGATAAAGCAGGAGATAAACACAACGCAGTACAATATACAGTCACGATCCCCAGCAATAATTCTGAAACCAAGAAACCCTCTTTTTACAAAGCCATCTCCCTCACACTCCAGTTGTTCACAAATACAAAGTACACAGATTATCTGCTTTATATAAGCAACGTGAAAAACAAACATGCAGATATACCCCATAGACCCCATTCTGTTCAGTATATCACTAAGGAAGCCAGTACCACCAAACCCTAAATAAGATTCTATCTGTCGTGCCTTTTGAGCAAACTGTTAGTGTCTTTCTCTATTTTTTCTAATGACAGACTCTCTTAGCACAGGAAACACATATATATGTTCAGCTTATACAACTTTGGGATTTAAGGAGGAATTTCTAACTATCTCTGAATATGTAAAATTGTGATAAAGGAGAGTTACTTTCAACCCTGAGTGACACTGTGATGCCTCTGACAGAAAAGGGGGCATGGGGAAAGCAAACCAGGGAGAAAAGACAGAGGGAAAGATTAGGCACAGTGACTCACATCAGTGATTCCCACATTTAGGAGGCTGACGCAGAACGACCACTGCAGAGTCTGGGCTATAGTGTGGACCCTGTCTCAAAAAGGAAAAGGGTTTGGAATACATGAACTAGTAAGGAGCTTGCCTGCTCACCTGCTTACCTGCCACGAACAAAGACCATGTTTGAACCTCAGCACAGCCTAAACCAAACATGGCTGCTCATGTCTGTTACCCTAGCACTCAAGAGGTGGAGGTAGGAGAATTAAAAAATTCTAAATCATCCTCAGCTAGACAGTGTTCAAAGTCAGCATGGGCTACATGACATCCTATATCGAGAAAAGTAAAAAACAAAACAAATAAAAAGGGCAGTTAGTAAAAAGTGGTTGGGGTTCCCAGAATTACCACTAGCACTGGTTTACAGTTCCTACAGATGTCAATCACAACAGTCTTACAAATGTTCATTTTCTCCAAGTCTATCTGTAAACTCCCTAAGTCAGCACTAAGAGCTATTAGCCACATGTAGCTGCTCTGAGGAAGGTGCTGACTGAGGGGCTGTGCAGTTGGAGCCATGATGGACAACTACTGTTTGTCTGCAGTGCTTTCCACCCAATAGTCCTAAACTCTCTCATGATTTACACTGCCCTGGGCCAGAAAGGCGATGCTAAGATCTTTCTTTGAGCTTTGTTTTAGATGTCCACAGCAGACAGAGTATAAAACAATTTCTTGACTGTTTCCATAACCTCCACTGAAACACTACTTTGAGTCATAAGAACCAAAGTGCTTTCATGAATAACTTACCCTTTCTGCAGTTTAGCTTCCTCCACTTCTGCCCCCTAAGAGCTGCTCTTACCAACCCTGAAGCCGACACACTCAAGACCACCTCACCTGTGCCTGAGTCGGCTCTTCCACCTAAAGGAACGGCTGTTTCTCCAGCAGACCAACTACAATGACATCCCCAAAGCTCAGCTGAGGCAGCTGATAGAAAAGCTTTCTGACCTCTCTAGCTGGCCTTCTCCAAAAACATCACCACAGGCTTTCCTCTGAATCATGTAGTTTCTATACTGCACTGGCATTTGGCTTGCTCAAGAGAATGCCTGGTTCTCTTGGTTTCAGTCTTGAAACAGGGTCCCACATGAGACCATAACGTGCCTTCAGTATACCCATACCTCTCTCAGTCCTTGCCTGCACAGTGGGTACTGAAGGCTGTGTACTGGTGGGCTCCCCATGCCCAGTGGATGACCCCATACAGTAGAAAATGTTTTTAAAGAGCCATTAACTTGTAGAGAAGGCTCAGAATAGCAGGAGGGAATTGGGGTGAATAGGATCAAGCCGCATGGAATGCATGTAAAAAAAAATCCTAAAAAAAAGTATTCATCCATTTATACCCAATATCATCCCAGTCATAGAAAAGCTAAGAAAGTGGAACATCAAAATTTATAGTTATAAAATTAAATCTGCATCGGGCTTTAGTATTTCAGTTACTATTTTATACTTATTTTGAGACAAGGTCTTTCTATGTGTAGCTCTGGCTGTCCTGGAACTCACTGTGAAACCAGCCTGTGTCTGCCTCCCAGTGCTGGCATCTGAAGGTATGTGCCACTACACCCAGTTAGTACCTGAAGGCAGGGAAACTGAGGCTGAGGCAGTAGATAACTTGCTAACATGAGGTCAGTCTTTAATGTCTTAAAATAAAAATCAATCCTTTGCACCATCCCACCTGTGTTTCACTAAACAAACATGGCACAACAAAGCAGGCAGTGAGAACTGACCGGCACGACCAGCTATGCAAGCGGACTGTGAGTGCCTTGTAGAACAGAATGAGCACTGGAAGAGCAGCCTTGTCGAACACGGACACCTCAATGGAAGACGGAGGAAGACTGGCTCATCTGACAAGTACCAATTAACAAGAGCACGTGTACAGCCACTTTGTCTACAAAGACATGGCAGCACGTGACCTGAAGCCTTGGGGAGCCTACATCAATATGGAGGCACACCACTTGAACAAATCACTTAATGACTCTTTAAGTTTCATGTCCACATCTGCAGAGATGAAGATATGGGTAAAAAATGCTTAATACACACAGGATACATTCTCTCCCTGCCTTTCTTCCCAGACAGGAAGCTGACAAACTCAACGCAATCAAGATGATTTAACCATTCACAACACACAGCAATTTCAGGTCATTGAAGAAACATCAGCACAGCATACACACAATTCTGTGCTAAGAAACTGAATGACACTATTTACATATTAACTGTATTTTACTTAATAAGAAAATCTGCCACAACAAAAAAGTATTTTGCTACTGTTGATTTTCTATTTTTTTTTTTTTTTTTTTTTTTTTTTTTTTTGAGACAGCATTTCACTATGTAGCCTTGGTTGACCTGGAACAGGCCATTTGCACCGAGCTGGCCACTCAGTGAGATCTACCTGCATCTGCCTAAAGAATGCTGGGAATTAACTCCCACCGCACCTTGTTAGCAATCAACTTTTTTTCAAACAAGACTTAGAATCCCAGCACTTGAAGCAGGAGGACTGTACCAAGTCCTAAGCCAGTCTGGGTGATTCAATGAGATCAAATATGAACACACCCACCCACTCCACACACATAGCAACAAGAATCCAACTTGTGTCTTAAGACTTGGGCTCAAGCTGGGAAGATGGCTCAGTGGTTAAGAGCACTGACTGACTGCTCTTTCAAAGGTCTTGAGTTCAAATCCCAGCAACTACATGGTGGCTCACAACCATCTTGTAATAGGATCTGATGTCCTCTTCTGGTGTGTCTGAAGACAGCTCATTTCTCTCCGCCAGCCTCAGGTCAATGAGAGAGATGGAGAGGGTCCACAAGCATGGCAGTTACTTAATACACAAACTGCATTTTAAACTCCAACGAGTGTGAATCAGCTATCACAAACAAAAGTGGGAGTTCTAAATGTCCCTTCAAAGGGAATGGGAATGCTGTGATAGTCACTCTTACAGATAATAAATGATAATAAAAGAAAACAGAAAGCAGGGGATAAAGTTCATGAGGAAAGGAGCCTAAGAGAGCCTCTAACAGCAACACTTGAGACATAGTTTTGTTGTTTTTTTTGTTTTTTTTTTTTTAAATCATCAATATAAACTTTTATTATACCAAAGAGAGGAGTCAAGGATATCAGGCACACTCTAATACTGGAAAACAAAGCCAGAGGTCTTCAAGGTTCTAAGAGAAACCAGAGAACTCTGACCTCAAAACACCCAATATACTGTCTGCAATAACTCCTTCAAACAAACAAACAAAGAAAACCTAGTAAAGCCCTTAAATCTCAAAGATAGGTTAAGTTTAAGAAGTAAAGTATCAGAGCTGTAGTATAAATTAACTGTGTGACACACAGAATGCATCTGTGAAGACCACACAATGGCTCACTCCTGCAGCCCCAGGACTTGGGAAGGCAAGGTGAACTCAGCCACCCTAGATAAGACCAGCAGTGACAACAACAAAAATAAATAAATAAAAATACATTTGGACTAAGAAAACACTATTAAATGAGATACCAAAAATAATTAAAGTTCGATAGTCAGGGGTCACTTCTGTGACTGGACTGGCTATATGATTTTTTTCTTTCCTTTTGAGACAAGGTCTCAAATGAATTTGATACATAGCTAAGGATGACCTTGAGCTGATCCTGCTGTGCCTCCATCCTAAGTGTTGGGTTTATAGACATACATCACCATTACTGTTTGTGCAGTCTGAGGCCAGGCTTCTGCATCAGAACTATCCCCACTGAGCTATATTCCTAGCCCCTGTACATTTTAAAAGATTTTAGGGAAAACTAAAAACATTCTTATGACAAATGTTTATGACTATTAAACATACAAATTAAATTACATTTAAATATACAAATTCATATCAAAGGCTTGGCTAGGAGGACATAGTGGATCACACTTGAAATCCCAGCGTTTAGGAATGTGAAATAGGATTGGTGGGGTGGTTGGGGAAGAAAAGAGGGAGGGAGGGAGGGAGGGGCAATGAGGGGAGGCTTAAACAAGCAAGCAAGGAATAAGTGGGGCAATGGCTCAATAGATAAAGTGCTTGCCACATAAGTATGAGGACCCAAGTACTGCAGCACCCATGCAAAGCACAGGGCACAGGGCAGGTCTGCATCTGTATTCTGGGATGAAGTGGGGTGGGGTAGGAAACTCCGGGACCTCCCTGGCTAACCAGTCTAGCCAGCCCTGTGAACTCACTGTTCAGTAAAAGACCCTGTCTTAAACAAAGAAACCAAAAATGCGCCAAGTATATATAAAGAAGATACCTGACATTAACCTCTGGTCTCAACATGCTATGTACACACTATACGAAGACATATATCCCCCCACCACCACCACACACACAGAACGTTTCTGTTAAGTATATAATGGTAGAATTAAAAATACGAGCATCAAGAGATTAAGGGGAAAAAAAATATCAGACTTCCTTTTGGAAAGAGGTTCTGGGGAAAGAGATCAAAATCACAAACCCTCACCAAGAGGACAGGAATACAAGCCCAGCATGGTGCCACACCTCTGAAGTCCCTGCACTCAGGAGGAGACATGAAATTCATGTTTGGGGCAGCTTGAGCAGCTACCTAAAGATAAAGCCCTACAAGACACAAATGAATTGAGGCCACCTCTGTATCCTACAGGAAATGCACACAAACTCCAGTAGTAAGACTCAATGTTCGGAACGTTACAAAAGTGCACCGTGATAAAGTAAAATAGTGACATGGGAGCACAAAAATGGGACTCCAGCAATAAGAAAGAAGGGTTTAATAAAACGGCATTCTCAAAGATCATCCAGGGAAGGAAACGCCATACATTTTAATGGTTTATGAAACTCGTTAAATATGAGAAAAAAAGATGTGCATTTAATACAGTAATCAACATTTACTTATTGGTAACTTCCTCCTTTAAATTTTAAGTGAAAAGAACTAACTAGTGTGTGTGTCCACTAAAAACTATACAGAACCAATCTGACCAATTTGAATGACATGCATAAGATGTACCCACAGTGACAATCAGGTATCGGTCTAGCAACCAACATTAAATACATAAGGGTAAATTTCAAAAAACAGGAACTAGACAGTGCAAGACTGGGGCGAAATATGCCTCACATTAAAGAAAAGAAGTATTTTGTTATTGCAATCTTCTTCTTCTAAAGAGATCTAACACACAACTTTAAGCCCTCAGCAGAATCCCAATTAACTTCAAGAATGATGAATGCGCTGCTAACTTATGTTCACCCTAATCGGTATCCAGTTCTACAGCGAGAGGGAATTCTGGACTGTCTTTCCAATCTCCTTGCTTACAATACCTGAGAGGTCTACATCCTGGATGTATCAGGCCCTTAAGGACACTGTCAATCAGGTCACTTAGGTAAACGTAGGAAAGTAGCCTGAAAGAGTATTTGCTGCCCTCACAATGGCATTTTGAGGGCTAAGTAAATAAATGCAATTATACTGATAAAGATGCTGCCAGTTTAAAAAAGAAAAAAAAATTCTGATAAGGACACTGCCACAGACTACTATTTATAAATGTATAGTGTTACCAACTTCACTGTTTAATGTCCTTGCTTCTTCTGTCCCAGGAACACATCCACTCAGCAGATATAAGTAGCACTGCTATGGATGTAACAAGGTTATATACGAAGCAGGTGACTCAGTCAGAGAAATCTAGAACATGCGCACTCTTATGTTTAGAAAACAGAACCAATCCACTAAAACCTACAAAGAACCTCTGTGATGTTAAGAGGGAACTTTATTCTAAAACCTTCTGAAATTAGTAACAGTGCTATAAAGAAAACAAATTGGCATTCAGAAGGACATTTAAATAGTGCAATTGTACAGATAATAAAGATAATAAACTAAGTAAATCACTGTACAGAAGTCACATAAATACCACATCAAAGGTTAAGTCTTAAACAGAAGAGTAAAATTTAAAAAGGCACTTTATATAACAATAAATGGAAATAGTATTTCTATATATATATAATAACTACAAAAATCATATTGTCTTCAAATACATCTTATATCTAGTCAAGAAATGACATTCTGAATGAAAGGAAAAACCAAATCATTAAATCGACACTATTCAAGGTATCTAGAAAAGCAAGTGGTAGTCTCACTCAAAAGTCAACCTAACAGGAATTCTGATGCAGGCTCTGCACATGGCAAACACAATCTAAATATCCATCTGGTTAAATCTAAATGCTATCTTCTACTGGGGCTGTCTACTGGGGTGTCTCACTAGACCAAGTATCAACTTTTACTTTTACACCTTCATCATTCAAGTATGCCAGATTAAAGAGAGAGAAACTAACAGGTGCAGGATACTGGAATATTACTGAGTCAAGTAACTAGAGCTAAGCGTTCCTACACTACCACACTGTCCACAACAACTCAGCTGCCAAGCACTTCTATTCGGTGTCTGATCACTGTGGGGATTTCCCGACACTTTTCACTTTCAGAAAAACTCAATTCTTTGGAGTTGCTTGGGTTCATCAATTAGTGGTCAAGCAATGTTACTTTTATTTCACTAATGAACATAAACATCTAAGACAAGAGTAGTGTTGTCTTGAAGATACTTAAGAGCTAGCTGTACAATGTCAAAATTATTAAAGTGCTAAATTTTATGTGCTTTTTTTTTGTTGCTGTTTACTATAAAGCAGGGATTGGTACAAATAAATTAGTTGGGTGTGCCAGAACAATTTCAGAGAACACATCTCCAATCATTATTTATTTCGTTTTGTTTTTAAACCAGAGTATCTCATAAATCACATGTGATAATGTAGCATCCAAAATTCAGGGCAAGATTAAAAAGAACAAATGAGCCGAAAAGCAGCCCCAACTGGCTACAACGCTGCACAAAGCCAGGTGCAGACTTCCCCAGTGAGGTCTGGGTGGCTACCCCTCTCTGAGAAGCACTGCTCTGCTCCAGTTAGGAACTAAAGTCTACCCCTTTGTACAGCACTGATGACACGCTACAAAAGTCTGTTTTTCTGGAGTTTGTTTGAGAGACATTTTAGAGAACCCTGGTAGGAATCTAAGAAAGTCAAGGTAAAATTTTGTGGACAATACTGACAAATTAGGTAAATATTAACTCTAGATACAATTCAGTTAAATTTACTAAACAAAACAGGACTAATACAGACCCTAAATTATCTGACAAAGTAACATGTTCCAAGGTGGGAAACCCGTGCCTTTGATCTATGTGGCACAAATGAAAAGCAGCAGCCCGGCCTAGTGGCACATGCCTTTACTTCCTGCACTCAATAGGCATATCTCAATGGGTTCAAGGCCAGCCTGGTCTACTTAGCAAGTCCCAGGCCTGCTTGGTGTATACAGTAAGACCCTGTCTCAAAAACAAAAAAGAAGAAATGTAGGTTAAGTGGGCTGCTGAATATGAGTATGAAAGTAGGAAGTTTTCTAATGAATTACAAAGGGTGAGCATCACAGTCAACCACTATAAGAAACAGAAACCACATAAACCCTTAAGACAGTGCTATATTCCATTAATAGTATACCTAAAACATTTTGATCAAGCAGATTAAGAATTAAGAAAAAGCAGATGTTTGAACAAACAAGTCACAGAATTACATCTGTGAAAAAATTATTTTTTGGCTGCCAAGTTACATTAGGTTAAGTGTTCAGACCTCCTCAAAGTTGACATTTTCTCTACTTTGTCATGCTGTGAAGACAGGGACATAGGGGCTGGTATATCATACAGCCATTGCCTTGAGATTTGAGATGATACTGTGGGAAATTAATAACTGAGGTATCTGCTGCCAGCTCCAAAAAGGTAGAGTTATGATTGGGAGCAAAGTGTTAAGTCATTTCAGAGTGAGTCCAATTAGATCACATGACAAATTAACCACTTCACCAAGAACATGTCACTGAAGTCTTGATTCCAGCCTTTTAAGAACTCAATAAAAATTATCTAGATATCCAGAATCAGCTGTGTATCTTGAAAACAACCAGTCACACTTTGTATATCAAGGATTTCATAATAAAGTCTAGACTAATGGCATCTCTATTTCGAGAGATCAGATTGTCAGGCATGTTTGAAATTCTTGCTCTTAAAGAGTTCACATCTGCATGCCTGGATGGTAGAAATAATATCCTGTATTTCCAGGGCCACGATGATGCATTTGTCTATTGTGAGAATGTAATGCACTATCAAGCTCAAAAGAACCAACTGCTTAGAAGACAGGTTAAGAAGGCCATCTCATTGAAAGGCCCACATTAGACTTCTATGCCTGCATCTTGCATGGTTCATATGAGAGCTTGGTAAGTCAGTCTAGCAGAATTGATGACAACGAGAGCTACCTCACATGCAGCATCATGAGTAGTGATGGTGTGGTAGCCCATCAAAGTCAGGATGAAGACAGTTTATCTTTTCAACAGTGATGTTACAGGTATTTTTTTCCCATATTTTTTCCATATCAAATCCAAAAGTAGACCTGTGACATTTAGTCACCCCAGTTGTAAGTACACTGGATTTGGCAAAATCTTTAATGAATTCCAGCAGACACATAGCTTCAAGGCTAATTCTGAAGTCTCACAGAGCTTGGTAATAGTATGAACTATGGTGAGCTGATCATCTTAATACAGGAACTGTATGTAACAGATCTATCATTTTTTGATGACCCATCAAGCTGAGGCCTGAAGTTCCAGAAGCAATGACGACCTAAAATGAAGGTTTTACACTTCAGTCTTAGTAAACACTGATCTAGTAGCAAATTATTTCCAGATCCAAACTCTGCTAGTCCTCAGTTTACCAACAAGATTTTCCTGAGGCATGAATCTATGTATTTTCTTTTAATTCCAGAAGATTCCTGAGTACCCTTCTCTGGACTTAGTTTGGACCAAAAATACTGTGTAAACCTTTATCCAACACTCCTTAGAGCAAAGTCTCCTTTTGGCCAATAAAGCTTAAGTCTTTTTATATATACTTCATTTTAAAAGTCTAGAACTCAAACATCAGCTGTGATTATTCCAGACATGCACTCATTTTTTGAGATGACCTTCAACCTGGGGAAGAACAGGTAAAATAGGATCTTGGAAGGCTAATCTGCTAAACATCCAGAGTCAGAGTATTAGTTCTTATACCCATGTCGTTCTGGGGAGTCTCCCTTTTTTCTATATCTATAGGGGTGATTCCGGGGTTTGTACCAATCCCCTTTAGAGTACCCTCTGTTGTGATAATGTGCTTTCTGATCATGACTATAAAAGTACCGATGCTGAGTATAGTATTTATTGTGATCCTTATATTCATTTTCTTTAATACTATTGTCTTCTGCAACAATAGCATTCACATCTTGTCCAAAAAGAGATGTACCATCAAAGGGCAAGTGTAAGATCTTCTCCTGGGTTTTCTTAGTGAGAGATGTTAGTCGGAGCCAGGCCTGTCTTCTATAGTCTACTGCCATGGCCATAACTCTGACTACAGAGTCCATTATGTCCCTGGTGGTACAAAGCTGCCAAAGTCCTGCATCCATGCCATCAGATATTATACACCGTGCTTTCCCTCGATCAAACTCCGGGTCGTGAACCAGATCTTCCATGTCTTCCCAGAGTTTACGTTGATACTGAGTCATGTAGGCCATGTAGCTAGCAGCCCGGGCTGCAATGGAAGCAGCATGGTAGAACCTGCAGCCCATGACCTCCATTTCTTTTGAGGTAGAGTCTAAAGGAGATGTTGTGTTTCCTCTCTTGCTATGTTCTAATACATCTATGATGGGTCCCTCAGCTGGTGGGTTTGGCTGGAAAGGAGAGGTGTCCTTGGCCACAGGATAAACCCTGTGTCCCATGAAGGAAGAAGGATGGCAATCGGCAGGGTCTTTAAAAACTTCAGTGGTAGCAATTCTCAAAAGTGGATGCAGTGGAGGAACCAAGCGTTTTTTAGAGGTCATCCAATCAGGCTTCCCCTCGCAGGTTTCCGCTTCAGACTGGAAAGTCACCCTCTTTATAACACCCCTTTGTTCCATTCTCTTCAAAAGACCTGTGAAACTAGACTGCATGGGGTCAGGTGGCTGCCCTTTGTCATCAGCTGATGGAGACTTGCAGTCACCTTCCTCTTCAACTGTGGATAAACTGTCCTCCTTAGAGGTGGAGATATCCCAAGGAACTGACGAGCTCTCATTTGACCTAGAATGATGAAATCTAAAACAACTCCTGGACTGCAGATCACGTATGACTCGGGACATCTCAGCCACTTGTGTCTGGAGATACAGAATGGCATCCTGTCCACTCTGTGAAGCTGAAGACATCGTGCCAGGTAAATCCTCTTTGACTTCAGAAAAAGCCAAAGATTCCTGGGGGACCAGAAGTGATGCTGAAGGCAGAGTCTGATTACTTTGTGATTTAAGTGTCTCTTTTTCAGAGACACTGACATCGGAATTATTCTGATCATTTTTCTGGTTCTCCAATGGGTTCTCAACAGAAGAAGGTTGAGAAACTATTCTTTGTGGACTGTTGGCACAACTCCCAGAGGAGGAGCTGCTGTCTCCAATGGGAAGAGGAACACTGCAGCTAGAGCACATTTCTGGGCGATGATTCTCAGAGGATGGCACCTTAGATTCAGGCATTCTCTGGGTTATCCACATGAACAAGAAAACCAAGGAAGAAAAAAAATATGCTTTTAATATGTTAACTTTTAAGTACAGAGATGCATGTCCAGTAAGTAGAATTCAAATTTTACATTATTACAGTAAGAATGGCAGAAACAATCTGCTATAGATCGGCAAAGGATAAGAGAAGTCAAAAAACACAGGATTCCTTACCCTCAACCCCATAAAACTATGTTAAACTCTGTCTATTAAAAAATCATGATTAAAAATAAAATCATTTGGGGGCTGGAAAGATGATTCTGTGTGTAAAGTGTTTGTCGCGCAAATATGAAGACCCCAGTTTAAATCCCCAGTACCCAAATAAAAGCTAGGCACACAACTGCACATCTGTAATTCTAGCAATGGGGAGGTGGACACAGACAAATCCTAAAACTCAGTGGGCAGACAAGCCTTGTCAATCAGTGAGCTATAGGTTCAACGCGAGCTCCTCAAAAATAAAGTAAGGTAAAGAACGACTGATGTCAGCTTGTGGCCCTCACACGCTCACATGTGCATCTGCACACACAGCTGCACACATCCACACAAACATACGCAACACACAAACAGACAGACCTCAGCTCTATCCTAGTCTGCTGCCTGTTCCCAGGCTATGTGAGATGCTACAGTGAGGCCACGGTAATAACAGCTGACAAAAGAAAAGACCTACTCAATACAGAAAGGGCAGCAAGTTAGAGGAAGTGATGGCAGAGAAGCCTTGAACAAAGTCCTACTGAAATGAAGAAAAAAAACTTTTAAATTTGGGCCATTTTAAATTTTGTTAAAAATTGTTAACCATCCATGAACAACCTGTCTGCTTTACCTTTTGTTGTGAATGGACTTACATATTTGTTACTTTATTTCATCCTCACAACAACCCTGTGAAGTGAGACTTACTCCCTTTTGAACTGCAAAACCAAAATGAAGCAGCAGGGCCCTGAGCTAAGACAGTGAGGGAAGTATTAACTGAGGCACTCTGACCACACAGCCACATCTCAAGTCCCACAGCATGTAACGAGAAGGTTCCCGGACACCATGAGCAGGAGCCAGGAGCTCTCTAATCAGGAAAAGTCCATCAGCAGAAATGTGGGCCAAGTCAGTAACAAATAGAAACCAACCCTGCCTCCAGGGGCTCATGGAATTCAACTCCCACAGTAAGGCACTGGTGTTTCAGTCCTACGGAGCAAGTCACACGCACCAGTTCTAAGAATGGAGAGAAAAAAAGCCAAAAGGGAAAAAGACAAGAGTCACTTCTCAGCTAAAATGTCCACACTTCTTTTCCTACAGGATCTTCACAGTCTTTTTCCTAAGATACATTTTCTGTGGCCACATAGATCAAAAAGTAAAAAAAAAAAAAATAAATAATAATAATAAAAAAGGATCTTTAGGTACTAGATGAGTTATAGGAAAGAGGGGAGGTGGGGTAAACAAAATCTTGCACTCTTTTTATATTCCCTTTTATCAGTTATTACTTTCCAGTGTTTATATTTTCCTGCAAAATTTAAATAAAAGCTGCTAGAGGCAAAAAAAGAAAAAACTCATTGAGCTACTTGTGCTGGCCCATCATAAAGAGAAATGAGCATCTTTAGTGCAGCTGTGCTCTTAAACACATCATTACTGCTTTCCTCAATCTTCAGGACAATACTTAACTGACACCACAAAAAAAGATGCTATCAAGTGTAATGTACTTACATCACTGTGAGAGGTACTAGGCTCTTCATCATCACTGCTGACCAGATCAATATATTCAAGCACGGGTCTTAATGGTCCTTCCTATAAAAGAGATTGAGGAAATTCATATCAAAACAAAAACAAAGAAAACAACAAACAAGTAAACCATTCAGAGTACATATAGTTTTTAAAAATCTGACTGAGTCAGGCATGGTGGTCATGCTGCAGTTAGTAGCTGAGGCAGGAGGGCTAAAAATTCAAGAGCAGCTGGGCTACAAATTCAAGAGCAGCTGGGCTACCTGACCTGCAAAGACAAAATCTTTAAGGAGGAAAAAAAGTTAGATCCAAACCCCTAGGGACACAAATACTATGATGTAGTGCATTTTAACAAGAATGTACCAACAGCTCATTAAGACATCCAAATTTGTGTGCCAGAGTATACAGACCAAAGCTTGGAGATCTTTGACCAATGACTTAGCTTTATCACCCAAAACTTAAGAGAATAAAACATCAAACCCTTATTCTCCAGTCTTCTTCCTATTCTTACATCAGGCTTAAAAGCTCAGATCTCATTCTACAGGCAAAGGAGAGCAATAAATAACATGATGACAAGAGTAACTTATTAATATAGGAATACCACAGAAGAGTGTGAAACCTAGGAGAGACACAGTAATGCACAACTCACACTGGTGGTGTAAGAGAGAAGTGTACCTGAGACAACCAAGGCACAATAGGAAAAATAATGAGTGACCTTATCCCCAAGGACCAAAACCAAACAAACAAAAAAAAAAAAAAAAAAAAAAAAAAAAAAAAAAAAAAAACAAAAACAAAAACAAAACAAAACAAAACAAAATCAAGGAGCCAAAAGAGGCTCATGTAACTAGAACTATACTATATAAAGCACTAGTGGTATACCAAGGTGCCTGGACATGCAGGCCCATAATATCTGGGCATGAGACCTGAGAGTTGCCCCCACCCCAGACTAAACAACTGAGATGATGGCACACCGAAGGAATGTCATCGTGCTGCAGGCGGGCAAAAGCACTGTGCACAAGGACTAGACAGACAGTTACTTACCAAGTACAATCTGTAATGACGTTTGAAACAGAAATACTAAATACAACAGTGAGCACATAAACCATACAGTAAGAAAGCAGAGAGCAAAGTAAATCCAAAGCCTAAGGCATGACTAAAATCTGCCTTTGTCAGCACTGGGGGGTTAGCAAAGACGTTCAAGGCTTGGCTGGGGTACAAAATAAGACCTTGTCTCTGACTTTTAAAATCCAGTATTCTGGAAACAGAAGTAGGGTGGGGACAAGAGGAGAAAACAACACTGATGTTAAGGTTTCTAGAATGAGGAAAGATGGTCGTTAGAGACAGAAGACCATCTTGCTCTCGATTCTCTCCTTCCAGATAGCCCATTTCTCTCTTAGTAATGTAAACCAGAAACTATCATCCTTCTGGATACTGAGTCAGACATCAAGATAAAACCAATGAGCAAAACTCTGAGACCACAAAATATAATAAAGAACTGGGATGTTTGCCCAAGCTGTTAAGATGAAAGTTCAAGAGGAAAAAGAAAAAAGAAAATAGCAAAAATCAGGTGGCTCTGAGCATCTTCTTTAAAACTAAAGCCTACCCTTGGTTCTGAAACTGTCCCATCACACAGTCAAAAAGAAAGTAGAAAAGATGAAAATGTAACTGCTTTACCCATTGGTGTAATCACCATAATCTGGATTCCTCAAGCAACATTACTGAGAAACTTGTTAAAATGTATTATATTTCACTTTGTTGGTTTCTTTGTTTCTAACATATAGTCTATGTAGCCTGGGCTGGCCTGGCCTGGAAGTTCTTTATGCAGCTCATTCAGGCCTCAAATTCACAGTGGCCCTCTGCCTACCAAGAACTGAGAGCACAGGCATTGCAGCTGTGTGGCCATCCAGCCTGGCCTTTAGGAACTTACACGGAAAGAGTAAATCAGGAAAGTCCCCAGTTAATCAGAAGTACAGAGGTAGGGCCAGAATTTCCATAAAGTGAGTAATGAAAATGGAAGTTGGTCTTAGCATATACCTATAATGCCTGGAAAGGCAGGATAGTTCTACAATATTTAGGTAACTACAGGCCAGCTGGATACTCCAGAACTATTTCAAGAGAGAAAAAGAAACAAACAAACAAACAAAAAAAAAAAATGTGCAGGCCTTTAATACAGGACAACAAGTTCAAGTTCAAGGCCAGGACTAAAGAGCAGCCTGCAGAGCACTAGTGTGCAGCCTGGTGGTAGAGTGTTTAGCAGGCACAAGACTGGGCTCCAAGCCCCAGCACGGAAATAAAGGGGGAAATAAAGACATTAAGTGTGGCAGTTTACATCTATAATCCCAGTATTTAGGAGGCAGAGGCAAGAGTTTTACCAAGAGTGGCTCAAACATAAAGAATTACCAATTTTTAAAATGTAATTAAATATCTATAGGATGGCCATGAATACAGATGAAGCAAGACTACCAGGACTTTACTACTGAATCATTTCATTGACATGCAGCTGCTGCTGAATTATAAAAAATAATCTTGCATGATTTATAGTAATTAAGACAAAGGTAACTAGGACAGAAGAAAACAAAATAAAGGAGAAATATTTTACTGACTTACAAGAAACAGAATGATACAAGAAAAACATAGTATGAATTTTGATTTTTACTGACAGGACTGAGGAGCCTCACCCCTCCTCTGAGCAGCAGTACTCCATGGCCTGGTCAAGGAAGCAGAATACCAGCATTTTCACCCTCTCTGCTTCCTGCCTGTGGACACAGACGGAATGGGACATCTCCATTCTGCCATCATGTTTTCCTCGCTATTGTGAACTGTGAGCTAAAATAAAACCTTCATTCTGGAAGCTGCTTCTTGCCAAATATTTGGCCACAGCAAAGAGAAAGTAATTGATACAGAGGACATTAGAATATCAAAGTCCTTATAAGCATGCCAAAGAAAGATACTTACACACAGAATGCAGTCTCTGCAAGTTTTCACAGCAGCTACACAATGCTTAGCAGTAATCCTCCTGCCTCCGCCTCCTAAGGGCTGATTACAGGTATGTACCACAACATCCTGGCTTGTTTTGTGTCTTGAGATAGAATCTTACTCCCCACCATGCCCAGGCCAACCAGGCTTCTCTGTGTATTGTTTATGGCAATAATCACCCTCACTTGCCACAAGTGCTTGGATTTCTGGCCCTCACGAAGACCAACTTCCTTTTATCTTTACTTAAAACCCTGTTTGCCAGACTGAATTTGAGGAATCACAACATTTAGTTCCCCACTTGTTCTACACCTAATCGGTAACATTTATTGAGTCCCATACCAGGCTTTGTGCTAAGTTTTCCAATTATATTATCCAACTTCCTTAACTAGTTTACAGAGATTCTCCATTACCGAAATCGTACTAATTTTCAGATAATAAACCGAATGACACACACATCACTGGCTGTGTAGTCACTGTATTTCATAGGTACTTCAAAGTATTAATCATTTTTTAAAAAACTGTTGCTTATAACCAAATTTTTCAAGTTAATGCGGTCCTTCAATCAGTAAAAACCAAAAATCATAACAAAAATATACTATTGCCCTATTTATGACTATTTCACACTGTTGCCCAGTCAAGTAGGTAGGTGACTAATTCTCTAAGAAGTAATGTTCATCACACAAACATGAAGAAAAGATTATCTCCGACCTATAATATTTTTACTACTCTATTTATGACTACCAACATCTGCATTAAGTACAAATGCACGTGGTCCTTCCCTTATACCAATTAGTAAATCAGTCTTCTTTCCTCTTGTACCAATAACAAACGATTCAGCTCAAAATGCCATTACAATTTAGCAGCCAGAGGCTCATGCAGAACACATTTAGAAACACAAGGGAGTTTTCTAAGTTTTAAAGTATATGCTTTCAATGTGAAAAACCATTTACATTCCTGTAATTAAAATGCCAATTCTAAAATGAAAACCACCAAACTCTTAATTTAGAAAAAGATGTAAATACATTAAAATACCACTCACAAGTGTTTTACTTCAAAGAAAAAAAGCCAGGGCAGCATCTTACTTTGCACAGTCCTGCTGAGTTCAAAACTTTCAATGGTTTCTAACCGTCTGCTCTTCAGTTCAAATATACCACATCCAAGATGTGTCACATGGCCCATCTTTCTCCAAAATCACACATACTGCTCTTCTTTCATCTCACACCTTTCCTTTCTCTTTCTGTGCAAAATGCCATTCTAAACACTCAAATATCTAGGGATATAGAACTTGACTAGTAAGTAGAGTGTCTTAAAGTCAAGCCCTGCACCCCCAAAACTCAATACAGCCACTATTATACTAGTAAATTACTGAACTAGAATGTCCTCAGCCTGTCTGGTTATGTGCATGTGTGAATACAGACACACGAGCTGCTGAAGGTACGCGAGTCAGAAGACAACTCGAAGCTCGCACAGCCACCTCTGCAGAGGCAGGTGCTCTCTTGTTTCTGCTGCTGCACAAGTTCCTCCACTCATTCCCTGTGAACCTGGACTGCAGAAGCTTGCCATCATGCCTCTTCTACTTACTATCTTGTAGCCTTGGCTGTCTGAGGAACAGATCAGGCTGACCTCGAACTTGGAGATCCGCCTGCCTTTGACTCCCATACACTGGGATGGTAGGTTCCCAAGATAGAATTCAGGTCAAGGGCTGTCACTCACTAAGCCACTTCCTTGGACCATTTATTTATTTATTATTTAAGTACTCTTTGCTTTTTATAAAAACAAATTCCTCCTGGATCCGTTTTCTTCTCTGATTCCTTGCTGCACCAAAGCACTGACACTTAAGGATAGGATGTATTTCAATCAAGTATATGGGTCTAACATCAAAAACACATGACTTCACACATAAGTTTCAATACTGCTCTGATAATGAATTACTTACAGGTAGTCTAAGAAACCTAGTTAAAAGATGTTTTTAGTCAACTGGAAAGATGGCTCAATGATTAAAGACATAAAGTTCTCCCAGGGGTCCCAAGGTCAGCTCCCAGCACCCATGTTAGTGACTCAATGCCAAGTGTAACTAACTCCAGCTCCAGGAATGCAAATATCCCTTTTTCTGGTCTCTATACCTATACACATGACAAAGTTACATGCACGTGCACACACACACAAATAAGTCAACTATACTATTTTTTAATGATGTGTTCTACATGCATCCTTCACTGCAGTGAGAAGTATTGATATTCAATGTGGGTACTCAGGTGAGAGGACAGGATCCCACCAGTTTGTTATACCTTTGTATCTAAAGCAGTTACTTAGTGCAAACATCTTTGGAAGTAAGAAAAACTGTAATGAAAAAAAAATGTTCCATTTCAAAAAATAAATTGAAAAAACATGAGACACAAGTTGAATAAAGGGGCACATTACTAAACAGAAAATGTAATTCAGAAGCAGAAACATAAAGTTGTTGTGAGTGCTGTTATCCCTTTCTTGATTTAGCCACTGTCCTAATTTGCTGTCCTGGTGCTGTGGTTGGAAACATCACCACCAAAATCAATGCGGGGAGGAAAGAGTTTAGTTCATCTTATACTTCCAGGTCATAGTCCAGCTGAGGGAGTCAGAGCAGGAAGGGAAGGAAGGCAGATTACAGAAGCGTGCTCTCTCTGGCTCACACACAGCAAGCTTTTTATCCTGATTAGAAACATATCACTCAGACCAGACTGGGCCTCCTACATCAATCAGAAGGCCCCAAGACACACCCATGGACAACTCCCCAATTGAGGATCCTTCTTCCTAAAAGACTCTAGTTTATGTTGACAATAAAAACTAATCAGCACAAGTACCAAAATGTACCACTGCCTTGAGAGGGCTAGAGAGATGGCTCAGCATGTAAGCACTTGCTGCTCTTCGAGAACCTGGACTGTGTGTCCAGAACCCACCTGGTAGTTCACATCCGGGTCCTAACAATCACACTGTGGCTCACAACCATTCATAACTCCCATTCCTGGGGGATCAAAGGCCCTCTTCTGATCTCCGAGGGCACCAGGCACATGTATAATGCTATACACACATGCAGGTAGACAGTCACACACATAAATACATCTTTGAAAATGTTTTAACTTATCGCCTTTGCAAACATCTAGGACCCTATGAACTCTGTACCACCCTGCGTATCCCAGTAAAAGTTAAAAGGATTGCCTTTTACATCTCTGTACCTGCATTACTCCTTTCAGCGCACACTATGTCTGTCTTCAGTCTACATTGCCAGACACAAAGTCTCTTGTCCAATAGTAGTTTACTCTTATACAACTCTGTCATACATGTAACAGTTTTGTTAAATTACAAACTAATAACCAGAACCAAGTAAACCGACAAGTTATATTATAATGCAGATGGAATTCTGGCAGAAACCAGGTTTTCATCTTTACTACACAGGAACTACCAGAGGGACAAAATTGTGTTACAAAGAGTTCGCGCTTCTATCTCAGGATAACTTGCTTGTTTTGGTATTTATTTGGTAAGATTTCACTACACGGAACACATCAGGTCTAGAACGTCTTAAGTAAAGCTCAGACTGCCTCCCAATTGAGGACTCTTCTAATCTGACCTCCCCACCACTAGGATTCTAAATGTACCTTAGAATAAAAGTAAGCTATTACTAATTATCTTTAAGTGATAGCTTATACACACATAGGCAAAGTACTACCTATTATACATTCTTGGTTCTTGATGCAAAGATAGACCTACCTTTATAGTTAAAATACATTTAAATATTACTTTTAAAACTCGGATCAACAGACACCTGAATTAACTAGTTACAAATGATAATAGTATTTTATTTCACAAGATATACAACCAAAAAATTTACTTTTTGAATCTTACTCTTTCCATATTCTCAAAGGCCACATTGTATAATGAAGAGTTAATTATTCCTGCCTTTTGCATAAAACTGTTTACAAATACACTTGATTCATGACTAATCTAAAATATTTGTCTTAAAGAGTCATAAAAACCCTTACCATACAAGTTTGGTAATACTAATTGCCAACATTCTCCTTCTCCAAAATACTCTATTAGGAAGAAAGGGACAAGACAATGTATCCCCAAACCTAACTCCAGATCCTCAAAATTCAAAATGAAAAAATAAAAGGAGTCCAATAGGGAAACTGCCAAGAAATGATTTTTACAAAGGACATCCCCCCCTCAACCCCACTAACACACCATACCCGACGGACCAGCACAATGGCTCGAGGTTGGCAAGGGTGGTCTTTAGTAAGTACTTGTTTACAGCTGGCCACCACATCAGCAAATACATATGGGCTGACCAATAAGAACCACAGAGCTTTAATGCCAAGCTCAGCTAACTACAGCATTTCAGGAGAGCTGTATATTGCAGGGATGCTCTCTGGCTACCTAGTACTTTAAGAACTGATGTACAAACAGCCACAATAGGTGAAAACCACCCAAAGCTGATTCTCTTATCTCTCACCATCACTTATGGACCAGCTGGGAGATCCCTACGCCCTGAATTGTGTTTCAAAATAAAAATACTGAGGCTCCAGCCTGGATTTCTGGTTCAACTGATCTGGAATGGGCCCCGAGCTCCAGCTTACACTCAATGCCGGAGAACTATGTCCCCAAAGGAATAAACTTAGAAAAACACAGCAGTGCTCCAGGTGAAACAGGCCTCCTCATTGTGACCAACAATTGTACTGTGCTGTAACAAGATGACCTCAGAAGTTAGGCAAGTCCTAAGCTATTAGAAGATGCTCTTTACAGGCCTTCCTTCCTACTTCCTCGGCTTTAAGTAGCCCTGTGTGTCTTCATTTGTGTACAGATGTTAAGTGAAGCCCTGGGAAGGGCCATGAAGTGCAAAACAATTCATTATGCCACCCACTTTGAGGTGCCTACTGTTCAGGTACCCCTTCAGGCAAGCATCGAGGTATCCCTTCAGGTGAAAGTCCCCTGCACCAGTGTGGAACCAGTTATTCGACATTCATGACTATCTGCTGAGTGCTGACTGCCTGCCTGGTGGGGCTGAATCATACAATGGCTTACCACACTTTCACTCCAGCAAACGGCCGACTGTCAGTCTCTACTTACACTAACAAACTGAATGTCATCTTCGTTTTCATCCGTGGTAGACTCCGATGCCTCGGGCCCAGCTGGTGGGACAGACTCTATTATCTATAAACAAAAGCCAAAACACGCTTATCTATTCAGTCACAGGAAGAAATTCTTCCCAAAGGGACTGGTTAAGACAAAAGCCCCAGAGGGGAAGCAGCGGGATCAAGAGCAAATCCGGCTCAGGGAACTGCTCGGAGGAGGCCGGGTTTGCTAAGGCGTCTTGGAGCTGCAGAGAGACCTAGCCTCCCAAGTGAGCTGCCACAATTCCCCTCCTCGCCTCCTCTAGGTGAAGGGATGCAGGCTCTGAACCTCCGGGATCGAGGATACAGGCTACAAATACAAGGCCGGCCTGCCTCCAATCCCTTCCCACCCTCGGGGCTGCGGATGTTGCAGCTAGGGCGGCCAGGGGCTGGGGGCGGCCGGACCGCCATTGTTGAGAGCTCCACGCAGACGTACACCAGGCCCGCAGGCCCCGCACTCGCCTGAGGCCGCGGCCCGGCTGAGGCCCAAAGCTGAGAAGACGAACCAAACCCTTCGGGATCGGGGTCCGGCTCGGCGGAACCAAGGCCCGGGCGGCCACTACTCACCTCCGGCCCTGGGTCTCCCATTTCTCCCACGGCCTGTCAGCACCACGCTCCCGCCGCCGCTGCTGTTCACGACGCCGCCGCCACGACTTCCCTCTCGCCCAGCGCCGCGCGACCCGCCCTGCGTGAGCGCCCACGCAGCTGACGCCTCAGGCCGCGGGGACGCCAAGCTGCCAGACCCCAAGCGCGGCCTCACTGCTTTTAGCTTCCAGGGCCGCTTTGTACGCTCCCCGCCTTCCTCCCGCCCTGCTAGGGATTCTGGGAGCTGTAGTTTCCACCGGCCTCGAGGCTGCGGTCCGCGTGGCAGGAGAAAGCTGGCTAGGATTTGGAGTTCAGCGCTCACCTGCACCTCCGGAAGATGGCGGGAGGAAGTGGTGAGGGTCTCGATGAAGTTTGAGTACACGCCAAATCTCGATTTGCTGCCGCCTTTAACTTAGAGACACTGACAGGGAAAGAGCTCCACTGGCAACAAGCGAGACGGATGAAAACATGGAAGACTTTTTTCCCTCCCGATTACATCTTAGCAAAGGTGGCCGGAGCAAGAGCTTATATGGTGTTCCTGAGAGGTCATTCTTGCAGAAATCTCACAAAGTGGCCCCCTTATTGTCCACAAGTTACCAGACTGCTCATGGTTCCTGTAAACTAAAAGAAGCATAACTGATTAGGTCCTAGAGGGCTGTCGCTGGTCTCCCTTGCTCTTTTCAGGCTACGTTGAGTTGATAGGCTCATTACTTAGAGAGTGGGACACAGGTGTTGGCAAAAGGAAACCAGTGGAAAATAGACCCGTAATGTCAGTTAACCCTTTTAGACCTTTAGTGATCATACTTCTATGAAAGTAAGGCTCGGTGGTCTTTGTTTTGGGCCAGAAGGATGGATGGATATATTGATGGATGGATGGATGGATGATGGATGGATGGATGGATGATGGGAACATTTGAGCTATTCAAATCTCCCAGTGCTATCAAGTATTCAGAGAGAGGAGCAAGGAATAAAGCTGGACTCCAGGGTTCCTCAGAAAAGTAAAAACAGATAAAGCCTGAATATCTTTCATCACGAAATCCTAGAACAGTGGTATAATAATGCCATTTTTCAAGATCTTCTCAGGCCCATATAAAATAAAATAGAACTTCTAGAAACAGAAGTTGACTCGTTCATCAGTCAAAGCAACTATGGCACTTTAAATCTTCTCAAATAAAGACTTAGAAGAAAAAGACTTTTAAAAAGATATGTCATCAGGGGTTAGTAAGATCTTTTAGAAAAAGAATTTAAGAAAGAAAAGTCTGTGTGGTTCCTGGGGTTGTCTGTCTAGATACAAAAATACCATCTAATTGCCTGTGCCTTAGAAATTATTGTTTAGCAGTTTATCTCCTGCATTACTACAAAGTGCTTTCTAGCATCTATTGCTTTCTATTTAATACATTTGAGATTTATACAGACTGAGAACCAAAGATTCATCCTATGCATTATTCAAAAGCTACATCTATGTAAGTGGAATATTTCTAAACTTAAGTGTGTAGTTCAGACTGTGAGAAAGTCAGCCCAATGGTACGTTAAATTGGTTTCTAGTAGGAATTGGTGGGTAAGACACACAGAAAACATGAGGCATTTGCGACTAAGGCGGGAAAGTGCTCACACTGTTCCTTAGCTATAGTTGCAGTGACCGACCCTGAGGTTTTATCACAGGTGGGCTTAGAAAAGAAAACATTGCTTTTTCCGCCATCTTGGCTCTGTGGAGGCCTGCTGAGAACAGGACTTCTAACGAACAAAAGTATGTCTGGAAGGCTGTGGTGCAAGGCCACTTTTGCAGGCTACAAGTGAGGTCTCCAGAACCAAACGGAACACATGGCTCTTCTTAAAATTGAAGGCATTTATGCCTGAAATGAAACCAAGTTCTACTTAGGCAACAGATGTGTTCATGTGTAACAAAGCAATACAGTGACTCCTGGTGGCAAACCAAACAAAACCAGAGTGATCTGGGGAAAAGTAACTTGGGCCCATGGAAACAGTGGTATGGTTCATGCCAAATTCTGAAGCAACCTTCCTGCAAAGGCCATTGGACACAATTCGTGTGATGCTGTACCCATCCTGCATTTAAACTAATGGAAAGTAAATAAATAAAAGTAATATATATATATATATATATATATTTTTTTTTTTTTTTTTTTTTTTTTTTTTTAATGTCTAACTAGTGATTGAGGCTCGGTGTCTTGCATCTTACTTTTTATAAAAAAAAAAAAAAAAATAGGGTTTCATCCTGGACAGGAGAACAGTAATTTTTTAGCATTTGTCAGCGATTGGAGCAAGCCTCTTTTAAAAATGACCCTTTGGGGGTCATATATCAGATATCCCGTACATCAGATGTTTATATTAGGATTCATAACAGCAGGAAAATTATAGTTGGAAAGTAGCAACAAAGAAATTTTATGGTAGGGCGTCACCACAACATGAAGAACTGAATGAAAAGGTCGCAGCATTAGGAAGGTTGAGAGTCACTGACAGACTAACTCAGCTCCATTGAAGATGTTTCCTGACAGTTTGTGCCTGCTCACTTTTCAGAAAATAAGCACAAGAAACATTGCCTAAATAAAACCTTGCTAAACTTTCAAACAAACCGTGTCGGTAATAGAAAACCTACATAAATATTAACGCTGATTTTTTTTTTTCTAAAGCACACTGTGTTTAATGAGAACATGCTTCGAAGCTACCTAACAGAAAGTTAAATTGCAACATGGTTTACTTAGGGAAGGAAAATTAAAAACATTATGAACAAAACTTGAGAATCTTTTTTAAGACAGTAAGAAGGTCTTGGTCAGGTGGTTCTATAGTCAGTCTTGTCTGAGAGTGGAATATTAGCTCTGTTACTAGAGTCTCTACCCTTTTTACTCGAAAGAAAGAATTAAGTCAATATAGTTAGGCAGAAGTTAATTTACCAAAACAAAGCATACACTCCAGAGAAAAATTAAATGGGTCGTCCCAGAGGAAGGAAAACAACCTAATAAGTTCTAAGATACAGATTTTAAAGACATTTTCATGGATTTTATGAGATGGGTGATGTAGTCTTGGGAAAAAGAGAAGACCCTCACTCCACCCCCAAGTCACAGTGCACTTGTAAGACCCAAATCGAGTCTTATCTATTTGAGGCTCCCATGAATGAGACAAGAGATTGGGGATCGATGCAAAAGCAAGAGGTTTATTCGTCCAGTGCACTAGGGTTGCCTACATCCAGAGGAGAGGCGACCCCAAAAGGCTGTTACAAGCAGTTTTTATACTCTTCAGGGGTACAGATTACATCAGCAGGGTTATAATTTAAATGCATTGGCTAAGCGTATTATCCTTTTAATCTATTGGCTAGCAAGCATGTGACAGGCCATGGGATCAGGCGACTATCAGTCAATATAATCTGCGGTTTTTCAAGAATGTTCCAGCTCCTCCCAAGAACTGTGGGTGGAGAATGGAACTTGACGTAGCCTTAACCTGAGGCGGTGGGTGTAAGGCTGGTGAAAGCCCCTAGGGTCCTTCACACTGAATTTCACCGATACATTATTTCTTCCCACAGTCCAGTAGAAAAGCCCACTGTCGCCTGGCAATAAAAACCATAATGTAAGTGATACTCAGATGAAGTCGGGGTCTTCTGAGAATGCAGGAACGTCCTTAGTCATTTGTGAGGGCAGCTGGGAAAGTGCTTTGGCCTTCTAGCCTCTGATACAGTGGGAACAACCTAAGGAGTGTCATTCTGCCTATCAGGAGACAGAGCTACTGTGACACCGGTACAGATTCCAGGCTAGCCGACATCTAACTCCTTGCCTTGCCAGCGTTCTTCTTTTCACACGGTATATCACCATCCTAATGGGAGGAATATGATCCTATAAGGGAAGAAGATACCCAGAAACGTTTTTCTTTAGTAACGTTTTCAGGTTGAAAAAGAAGGTGGGCTCTCCTTATGGGTTCAGCATCCTTGCCCTGTATGTTGGTGGAGCACCCAAAGCTGGCTGGGTGGAGGGTGGCAGTCAGCTGATAGAAATCTCAGATGTACTTGCTGACTAAAGAACCCCACTATGGTCCAGCTGGCCCAACAAACTTTCCCTCAAACTACAAATGCATTATAACTTAAATGTGATAACTACTGATATTCTTTCTCATAATTGACGTTACATTACATGATAAAGAAATCATGCAAAGAACACAAGTCTGTACAAATACCTCCTTAAAATAATAGAAACACCCACACCGATTATAATCCTCATTTCTGCAACTAGTCCCATGACCTTAACTGATATTTGTAACTACTTTCCTCTACTACCTAGTCTGTGTTTTTCTCCAGTTGGCAAGCCTTTGAACAGGTGGCTCTTTGCCCAGAGGAGAGACCTGTATCTTCATTCCTGAAGACTGTGCCCTTTGTCTTTCTGCCTGGAGTAAGTTGTAGTAGTGTCCCATTGACTTTAATCCTAGGACAAGATAGCACCAAGAAACCCCACCCCCAACCCCACTCCCACCTCTGGAAAAGATCTCCAGATAAAACGTCCTACCTCCTTTGGGGAGAAGCAATCCACTTCCTCTCAATAATCTGGATCAATAGTCCTGTCTGTTATTCCTTTTAGCCTGTTGGGTTAAGGGCATCAGAACCCCAAAGTAGTGGCCAGGGGGAAGTCTGAGCTTTCACCTCAATGATTTGTTTGTTATGGATTCTGGCAGGAGCTCTCTTCTCCTGTTACCAAGGCCAGGTCACTAGGGCAAAAATGTTCCCTTCTCCACCCCTGATTCCTGGACCCATGGACCCCACATAATGTAACTCATATTGGATGCTGGTTCAAACCATCTATCTGCCTTCTAGAAAACCTTATGCGCCCTCCAGGTTGCTGTGGCACTGTGTTCTTGAAAGGATAGTGGAAAATAAGACCATCTCCCGACACTAAGCTTGTGGGCCCATTGTCACACTTCACTGGCTGTGAAGTGATTTCTTTGGTACTAAGCAAAACCTAATTGTTAGCAAGAAATAAAAGCTTAAATAGATACTTTGTTTGTCAGATGCAGTTAGGTGTGTCCTAAAGAGTTGCGATTTGGGTGTGCCTCTAAAAGCCTCCAGAGATAAGAAAGCTAAGGTATGGAAAGTTCCTGTCTATTTTAAGGCAAATTGCTTGGGGAGTGGGGGAGGTCTTGTGATCTTTGCTCTATGACCCAAGGCAAAGTCAGCTGGCTGGCGTTGAGCTACCCCACTGTGGAGGTGCAAAGGTTCTCAGCCCTTACTGACAGGTTTTGGAGCCTGTGTAGGGGTTAGGGGAGGAGCTAGAGACTTTTTAGAAGCAATTGGACCTGTGATAGAGCCCCTCTCCCCTATTTCCCTCTCCCTCTCTGTCCTCTCCCCCTCTTTCTCCTCTTTCCTCTCTCTTCCTCCTCTCCTCTCGATCTCTCCCCTTTTCCTCTCAGTCTCTCTTCTCCTCTTCTCTCTCTCTCTCTCCTCTCCCCTCTTTATCCTCTCTGTCTCTTTCTCCTGACCAGCAAGGATGAAAAAGAAAGAGATGGTTAGGTAATACTGTAGAATGGCCCCAGCCAGGTTTGAGGCTGGGATGGGTTCAACTTTGCCTAGTCTGCTTTTATCCCATTTTAATTACATACAAGTAATAAGGCCAGTTCTAGGTTAAGGGAACCTGCAGGACAGTAAACACAAATAGTCAGGAAACACGCAAGGCCATAAACACAAGTCCCGTGATCACGGTTTCTAAGGGCTTATCTGAGCCTACTTCCCTGTCCCGGCCCAAAGTCAGATTTCTGCCGGAAGTAGCTCCATTTCCTTGTTCTGGACCAATGTCAAACTCTAGCCAAGTGACTCCAGAAGTTCTCCACATTCTTTTAACCCCTTCTTTTTTCTTTCTTTCTCCCCCTTCCTCTGTCTTTCCTGTCCTGTCCTCTCCTGTCCTCACCTCTTCTCTCTCTCTCCCTCTCACCTTCTCTCTCTCTCCCTCTCACCTTCTCTCTCCATCTCCCTCCCCCTGCCTCAGGTCAGAGATTGTGTTTGCAGGCACCTTCTCTCTCTCTCCCTCTCACCTTCTCTCTCCATCTCCCTCCCCCTGCCTCAGGTCAGAGATTGTGTTTGCAGGAACAACAGAGAAGCAACTGGCAGGACACAGGTAAAATGGTATTCTAGGAAAGAGAGCTAAGGATCCTTCTTGGGTTTGGAGGAGCTGAAGATAAAGGTAGACTGGCTTGGAAGAATGACACAGAAAGAGATTTCTGAAGAGCCAGCAGTTTCGCTGTAGAATCAGGCTTGTAAATAGACATTTTAAATGTAGTTCAGAAAATAAAGATACCTCACTGAGCTAGCAGGTTTTACGCACCTCCTATGTCTTTATTGGTATACATATGAGATAATTTAAATGGTTACACTGTGTGGAACACCGTGACAGTAGATAAGACATCCTGTAAGACCCTAGATGGTAGTTTTGGCAGAAACATTACTTGCAGGAAAGAAATCTATAACCAGAATAAGCATCTACTCCACTAAGGACAAAGTGTTATCCTTTCCATGGATGAAGTGGTTCAAGGTAGTCAACCCGCCACCAGGAAATGCTACCCAGAGAATGGGGCTGTCTCTGTGACTCTGTTGCTCTCTAGTGTTGGAAGATCTGGTACTGATCAGTAGCCAGATCAGCCTTGGTGAGTGGAAGTCCATGTTATACATCCCACCTGTAACCCCCATCTCTGCCACCATGGCCACTTTGTTCATGGGCCCATGGGGTAATGACAGGGATAACTGCAGAAAGAAGCTAGCTGTCCTCAGAACAGGACTCTCTTTACTTGATTATTGAGCTTATCCTCAGCTAAAGCCATCTTTTGATGACTATTTACATGGGACACAAATGTCTCTACATCCTCTGCCCATTTAGAGAGCTCTGTCCACATACATCTTCCCCAAATGTCTTTCTCACTAATTTTCCAATCATGCTCTTTCCAAGTCCCTGATGATGTGGTGAATGATTGGCTATATCCTGGGAATCAGTAAGCAATCACACATCTGGCCATTTCTCCTTCCAAACCAAATGTATGACCACATGTACTGCCTGGAGTTCTGACCACTGTGAAGAATACCCTTCACCTATCTCTCAGGGTTGTCCCAGAAATGAGTTGTAATGCTGCAACTGTCTTCCTCTGGGTGGTCCCTGAATAGCATGCAGAACCATCAGTAAACTAGGCCCTAGTCTTCTCTTCCCCAATTAACCAATCATGGGCACACCCCATGAGGTTATACAGTAGGCAGCATTAACAGGAATAGAAAGCATTGGCACTAGACCAACTTCTTCATGTAATTTGCTTGTGCCTTTAGGGCCTACTTGGACCAAATTCTGCACACACCTCTTCTATTCGATAATACACTGCTGCCACACACACCCTACTGTATGCCTTGGTGGGTCAGATAACACATCACAAAGTCCCAGGATCTAATCTGAGAGAGGCAAGCCAATATCTAGACTGCATAATGCTTTGAAGTTGACTTTGATTTATTCTGGCAGAAATAAACCTGTTTATTCACTTAAGGGGGTAAGGTTGGAAAATATAGAACGAGATAAGGTTTCCTATAGGCATTAGGAATGACAACTGTGCCACAAGCATCTAAACAATGGTTGCAAATCTGGCAATGAGAACAGGTGAATACCAGCAAGCCTGGAATGGGGGAGAAATTATGCTTACCAGGGCATACAGAAAGAAGACATATACCGACTGCAGCGTAAGAAGGGCAGGGGACTTTTTTTTTTTCTTCTACACGTCTTCATGAGGCAGGAGAGAATCCAGATGGGAGGCTGTTTTGCATAAGATCAGTGGAGGCTGAGACTTGTAGGAGTAGTTATGGCATATGTTTCAAAGATGGCTTCTGTACAAGCCGTGTAGGTTGAGCCTGGCGCTGAGTATGACAGACCCATTGGTGATGAAGTTGTTTTGCAGAAGAGGTTGTTACTATTATTAGGAAAGCAATTGCTTGGTGGGCCACAAGCAATGGTGTCTGAAACAAGGCTCTTTACTACCAATGGGTTGTAGACAGACTAAGGAGTTGGCTCTTGGGGTTGAAGAGAAAGTGTAAAAGTGACCCATTTGTTGCTCCCATTGGGCCCTCCTGTATTTTCCTTGGAGTACATCTTTTGGAAAATAGAATTATATCCTGCACAGGTGAACATGACAGTTGTATAGATTGGCAGATATTGGAGGATTATAAACAAATCCTGATTCATTTTTCCTCAGTGGTTAAAAACCTGACGAATTTCAAAGAAAGCATAAGTCATTATCTTGATTAAACATGTTTGTTTTTTTAACCCAGTTTAAGTTTTATCAAGAACAGTCCTATATATCAGGAGAACTTCACTAATTCTTTTAAGAATATTGTCATTGATTCTTTGAAAATGTCATACCATGTATTTTGATCATAACCATCCCCACATTCCACTTTAGCTCTGTACCCTTCTATCTCAGGGTATTACTGCTCTGAACAGACACCATGACCAAGGCAACTCTTGTAAGAACAACATTAAATTGGGGCTGGATGTACTTCTGGTATTGTGTCAACTTGACACAAGCTGGAGTTATCACAAAGAAAGGAGCCTCAGCTGAGGAAATGCCTCCAAGAGATCCAGCTGTAAGGCATTTTCAACTAGTGATCAAGGGGGAAGGTCCCAGCCCATTGTGGGTGGTGCCATCCTGGGCTGGTAGACCTGGGTTCTATAAGAAAGCAGGCTGAGCAAACCAGGGGAAGCAAGCCAGTAAGTAACATCCCTCCATGGCCTCTGCATCAGCTCCTGCTTCCTGACCTGCTTGAGTTCCAGCCCTGACTTCCTCTGGTGATAAACAGCAATGTGGAAGTGTAAGCTGAATAAACCTCTTCCTCCTCAACTTTCTTCTTGGTCATGATGTTTTGTGCAGGGATAGAAACCCTGACTAAGACACTGGCTTAAAGGTTCAGAGGTGAAGTCCATTATCATCAAGGCATGAGTATGGCAGTGGCCAGGCAGTCATGGTGCAGGAGAAGCTGAGAGTTCTACATCTTCATCTGAAGACTGCTAGGAGAAGTCTGGGTTTGAGGCAGCTAGGATGAGGGTCTTACAGCAACACACTTCCTCCAACAAGGCCACACCTCCAAACAGTACCACTCCTGGGCCAACTGTATTCAAATCGCCACACCATCCAACTTCCTATACTCTCTCTCTCTCTCTCTCTCTTTTTTTTTTTAAGTCCACCAGTCCAACTTTGGTAGACCAAATACTCTTAGCTGTGGGTCCAACCCCAAGAGCATAGTCAACCTACCAAGACCCACACCTTTAAAGACAACTGACTCTCCCTCTTCCAGCAATTATCAATTACCAATAGCTCCTGAGCTAAGGGTAGAACTTCATTCCCACCTCCCACCTCCCACTTCCCACCTCCCACCTCCCACCTCCCACCTCCCACCTCTCACTTCCCACCTCCTACTTCCCACCTTCCACTTCTCACCTCCCACCTCCCACCTCTCACTTCCCACCTCCCACTTCCCACCTCCCACCTCCCACCTCTCACTTCCCACCTCCCACTTCCCACCTTCTACTTCTCACCTCCCACCTCCCACTTCCCACCTCCCACCTCTCACTTCCCACCTCTCACTTCCCACCTCCCACTTCCCACCTCCCACTTCCCACCTCCCACCTCTCACTTCCCACCTCCCACTTCCCACCTCCCACCTCCCACTTACCACCTCCCACCTCCCACCTCTCACTTCCCACCTCCCACTTCCCACCTTCCACTTCTCACCTCCCACCTCCCACTTCCCACCTCCCACCTCTCACTTCCCACCTCCCACTTCCCACCTCCTACTTCCCACCTCCCACTTACCACCTCCCACCTCCCACCTCTCACTTCCCACCTCCCACTTCCCACCTCCCACCTCCCACTTACCACCTCCCACTTACCACCTCTCACTTCCCACCTCTCACTTCCCACCTCCCACTTCCCACCTCCTGCCTCAATGCTGGGATTTTGTCTGGTTTGAGCTTGCGTGGATCTTGTGCATACTGTCTCTGTCATTGAGATCATATGTGTAACTGGCCTGTTATGTCTAGAAAACACCATTGCTTTGTGGTCATGAACCTCCTTTGGCTCTTACAATCTTTCTGCTTTGTCTTCCCTCATGACCTCTGAGTCTGGGGAAAGGGATGTGATATTGATACCTCATCTCAGGGATTAAACCCTCCAGCGTCTATTATTTAGTGCACATTAACCATTTTATTGGGTCTTAGTTAATCACCATCCACTGCAAGACAAACAAACAAACCAAAACCAAACAAAACCAAAGTTCTGTTGAAGGTTGAGAGATGCAGTGATCTACAGATCTCGTGATAAGACATACAGAGTTGATTACATTCTATGTTCATTCATACCTCGGAACAGTAGGTTCGCCCTTAGAGTCTAAGACCTATCTAGCCCATGTTCTTGCCCCTGATAATACAGGTGGCAGTTCATTCTTGTGATTCAGTCTCCTTAAATCTAATCGGAAAGTGTTTGCTTATTCAGACGTGATTCATGCCACTTTTGCTACAGTGGGCTTGTCTTGCCAGACAGATTGTTGTTAGAGCTTACAGGGCTCCCAACTGTGAAAGATCGAGCTTATTTTTCTCCTCTGGTTGGCATGCATAGAATCATCCAGCACTATAGAAGCTAGTCAGTAGGGGGTGTGTGTGAAGCTTCCAGGTCGGTACCAGCTTGCATTCTCCCTGTTCTATGACTCAAGCATGTGTTGTCTTTTGCAATAGGGTTTCGGGAGGATTACCAAGCCCAATTCTATGTTCTATATATTGGGGGAGTGTTTTATTTTTAATAATGTTTGGGGTATATAAGACCTCAGTGGACAACTCAAAAAGAAACAGCCTGTTCCTGGCACTGGGCTTTTATGTGTTCATCTGTGGTGTCCAGTAGGAGTGCTGTTCCCCCATTATAGAATGATTCAATTCAAACTCTTTTTACATTATGTACATGTGTATCATTTAGAAGGGTTCTATAATAGGTTTCTTTTTTAGAATTAGTTCTCTCTCCCAGTCCATCCTGTCCTCCCAACCCCCACCATAACCCTTCCTGTTTAACTATTCTCTTTTCCACTTTTGTATCTCTGCATTCTGTTCTTTCTCTTGAGAGGTCCCTCGCCCCTTGTTAGTCTCCTGACCTAAGAATTTTCAAATGAAATAAATATATCTTTGACTCAAAGCTAGCATCCACACAAGAAAAAACATTCGACCTCTGTCTTTTTATATTTGCATTACATCAGTTAGGATGACTGTTTCCAGTTCCACCCATTTACTTGCTATATTTTTAAAAAAATATTTATAATTTATTTATCCTAATACTGAATGAGATTTTCATTGTCCATTATTATTACTATCAGTTGATACATATCTAGGTAGTTTTTGTTTCTTGGTTATTGTGAATGGAGCATGGATGAGCAAATATCTTTGTAATAGGATACAGAATCCTATTGGGCATCTGCCTAAGAGTGGTACAGCTGGATCATGTGGTAGATTTAATTCTAGCCTTGGGGGAGCCTGCACAATGACTTTCACAGAGGGTATACCAGTCACACTACTACCAGCAATGGACAAGTGTTTCCTTCTCCTCACATTCATTCAAGCACTTGTCATCAGGTGTTTTTTCCTTCTTCTTTAATTTGGAGAATATGGTGTGTGAATATTGTATTTACCTCATTTCCATCCATCACTACCTCCCCAAGGTTCCCTGCTTCCCCCCCTCATATGCCTCTCAAAATCATGACGTTTTCTTTGTTTCACACACACACACACAGACACACACACACACACACACACACATCACCACCACTACCAGCAACAACAACAACAACAACAAAACAGCCCTCTGAGTCCATTTGGTGATAGCCTTATATTTTCACTTGGTGCCTTGCCCTGGTTTTTAATTGGGTTACTCGTTTTCTTAGATTTTTGAGTCCTTTATATATTCTTCATACAGATATTTTGCCAGACGTATAACTGGTAAAGTTTTTCCCCCATACTCCAGGCTTCCCCTTCACTGCAGTGGTGCTGGCCCTTTGTTGTGCAGAAGTTTTTTCTTGCACTTTGGTCCTGTTGGTTTAACACTTGCCCTACAGAGGTCCTGTTCATGAAGTCCATTTCTGTGCCTGTAAAGTTCAAACATATTCCTTTCTCTTCGCACTCCCCCCAATCATGTGCAGGGTATCAGGTCTTATATTGAGGCCCTCGATACATGCATAGTTGAATTTTATGCAGGGTGACCGATAAGGAATTATTTTAATTCTTTTGCATGTAATTATCTAGTTTAACCAGCACTATTTATTGAAGATGGTGTCTTCTCTTCTCCAGGGCACAGTTTAGCCTTTACATTATAAATCAGGTGACCACAAATGGGTGAACTTTTGTCTGGACCATCAGTTATGTTCCATCGATCAATGTGTCTTTTTGTTTTTTCCCTGCCAACAACATGCTGTTTTTGGTCCTAAAACTGTAGTATAACTTAGCATCACTGCTGGAGATGCCTCTAGCAGTTTTCTTATTGTTCAGAATTGTTTTGGTTTTCCTGGGATCTTATGTATGTTTCCATATGAAGTTTAAAATTATTTTTAAATTTGTGTGAAGAACTGAATTGGAATTTTGATGGGGATGGCATTGAATCTATAGATTGCTTTTGGTAGGATGGCCACTTTAGCAATATTAATCTTATGGTTCTATGAGCACAGTGGGTCTTTCCACCTCTGATAATTTCATTCCTTGACATTTTAAACCATCACAAGACCTTTTAACTTCCTTAATTAGATTTGCTCCAAGATTTTTTTTGAGGTAATTATGAATGGCTTGTTTCCCTGATTTTGTTCTCAGAGTGTTTATTGTTAGTGCATAGGAAGGCTACTGATTTTTCTGTATTCATTTTGAATCCTGCTACTTACTGTGTGTGTTTTTCCGCTGTAGGAGTTTTCAGGTAGAGTCTTTAGGGTCTTTTATGTATAGAATCATCATATAGAATCAAGCATCAAATAAGGATGCTTTGGCTTCTTCCTTTGTTAAATGTCCTTTATATCCTTGTTGATGTAGGTAAGAAAAGGGGTACAGAGAGCAGAGATCTGTGCTTTGTTTATCATGTTAGTAGAAACGCCTTAAGTTCTTCTGTAATTAGCCTGATATTGGAGCTGGGCATTGCTGCATATTGCTTTTATTACTGTGTCTGTCTTAGTCAGGGTTTCTATTCCTGCACAAACATCACGACCAAGAAGCAAGTTGGGGAGGAAAGGGTTTATTCAGCTTACACTTCCATATTGCTGTTCATCACTAGAGGAAGTCAGGACTGGAACTCAAGCAGGTCAGGAAGCAGGAGCTGATGCAGAGGCCACGGAGGGATGTCACTTGCTGGCTTGCTTCCCCTGGCTTGCTCAGCCTGCTTTCTTATAGAACCCAGGTCTACCAGTCCAGGAATGGCACCACCCACAATGGGCTGGGCCCTTCCCCCTTGATCACTAGTTGAAAATGCCTTACAGCTGGATCTCCTGGAGGCATTTCCTCAACTGAGGCTCCTTTCTCTGTGATAACTCCAGCTTGTGTCAAGTTGACACAATACCAGCCAGTACAGTGTCCTTATACCTCGATAGTCCCCATTACTTTTATCAGGAATAGATGTTGTATTTGTCAAGGGGACTTTTCTGCATCTAATGAGTTGATCATGAGGTTTCTGCCCCTGATTCTATTTGTTGTTTTTTTTTTATGGAAAAAATGTTTATTTTGAGATTATTTTAATTTAGAAATAGAAAACGTCATAGGAAGGTGGAAAGAAACAAAAAACACAGAGCATCCAGGCAACGTTTTACTTCATGAGTTTGTCACCCCCTCATTGGTTGACAAGTCCCAGGATGAGAAAGAACTCAGCCTCCATAGTAATGTTATTAATAGGGATGTGGATCAGTTTCACAAAGAAACCAATGAATCCCATAGCAAATCCTATTGCTGTGGCCATGGAGATCTTCTGGAATCCTTTTCTATCGGCTTTGGTACATCTTTCAACCATCCAAACTGAGTCCTTTACAAACTGTCGACTTGGCTCAACAAACTGATCTGTGTTTGTGGGATGGTGGGTTGTTGTTTGTTTGGTTGTTGTTGTTGTTGTTGTTTTGTCTTTTAATGTCTTTTAATGGGCATACAGAAAAACAAGAGTTCAAGTCCAACATTCAACAATCTTCTTTTTTTTTCCTGCAAGTTTGCTTCTGTCTGGATGGTTATATGATTGCCAGATTAATTCTATCTGCAGATGACATCCTTTTTAATATCTCTCATCAGTTGCTCACACCTGAGCAACTAGAGGTATATCCTGTATTTCTTTATGTTTCTGGAATTGCATTTTATATCTCAAACTACCAGGTAAATTCATTCATTTTTAATTAAATTTTATTGGATATTCTCTGTATTTACATTTCAAATGTTGTCCCCTTTTGTTTCCTCCCCCTCCACTTGTTTCTATGAAGGTGCTCCCTCTCCCAACTACCCTCTCCACCTCAGTGCCTTGGCATTCCCCTACACTGGGAAACAAATCTTCACTGGACCAAAGGCCTCTTCTCCCATTAATGCCAGAAAATGCTATCCTCTGCTACATATGCAACTGGAGCCATGGCTCTCTCAATGTGTGCTCAATGGTTGGTGTTTTAGTCCCTGGGAGCTCTGGAGGGTTTGGTTGGTTGATATTGTTGTTCTTCCCATGGGGTTGCAAACCCTTTCAGCTCCTTCAGTCACTTCTCTAGCTCTTTCATTGGGGTCCTTGTGTTCAGTTTAGCTTTCAGTTAGCTGCAAGCATCCTCAACTATATCTGTATGACTCTGGCAGAGCCTCTGAGGAGGAATCCATAACTGGCTCCTGCCAGTAAGCACTTCTTGGCATCAGTAATAGTGCTTGGGTTTGGTGGCTGCATACGGGATGGATCCCCAGGTGAGACAGTGTCTGGATGATCTTTTCTTCAGTCCTTGCTCCTCTATTTGTCCCTGTATTTCCTCCTGTGAGTGTTTTGTTCTCCCTTTTAAGAAGGACTGGGGGCATCCACACTCTGGCCTTCCTTCCTTTTGAGCTTCATAAGGTCTGTGAATTATTTCTTGGGTGTTCAGAGCTTTTGGGGGCTAGTATCTGCTTATCGGTGAGTGCATGGGCCCCCCTGATTCTATTTGAAATTAATTTTTTTTTTTTTTTTTTTTTTTAGGTTTCATGTGTATGATTGTTTTGTCTGTATGTCTGTCTGTGTACCACTTTCATGCCTGGTAGCTGAGGAAGCCAGAAACGGGTGTCAGATCCCCTTGTACTGTGAACCACTATGTATGTGGTAGGAATTGAACATGAGTCCTTGGAAAGAGTAGCCACTACTCTTAATCACAGAGCCAACTTCCCATTCCCCTTTATTCTATTTATGCTGTAGATCACATTTCTTGATTTATATATGGTGGTTAATTCCTGTATCTGTGAGATAAAGCTGACTTGATTAAAGTGCATTATCTTTTTGATGTGTTCTTTAATTCAATTTGCAAGTATTTTGTTGAAAAGTTTTACATTTATGTTCATTAGAGAAACTGTCACATAATTTTATTTTATTTTATTTGTTGGATCTTTTTCTGATCTTGGTATCATGGTAATAACGGCTTCAGAAAGAACTTGGAATTGTCCTTTCCTCTTTTGTTTTATGGAATAATTTGAGGAGTGTTGGTTTTAGTATTTCTTTGACGGTCTAGTTGAATTCATTTCTTTATCCATCTGGTCTGGGATGTTTGCCACCTAGAAGATTTTAAATTATGGTTTCTATCTCATTGGTTAGTTATTATGGATCTATTTATATTATTCGCTTTGACTTAGTTTTTCTTTTGGAAGGTCATATAGAGCCATAAATCCATTTCTTTTATATTTTTCAACTTGGTAGAATACAGGTTTTTAAAGTAAGTCTTATCATTCTCTGAATTTTCTTGGTGTCTCAATTCCATTTCCTAGAAAGACATTTTTCCCAGTCTCTTACTCTAAGTAGGTATCCATTATTGATGATGAGACATCTTTCTTGGAGGCACCAAAGAGGGACCCTGTTTTCTATCCCAGGCTATTGGTATATGTGTCTTTTGAGACCATTATTACTGGGAATAGTCATTGAACAATGTGTATTGATTACTGATTGTCTTAGTTACTTTCTATTGCTGTGACGATTCACCATGACCAAGGCAACTCATACAACAAAGCATTTAATTGGCAGGCTTGCTTTCAGTTTCAGAGAATGACTTCACAACCATCATAGCAGACAGAAAGCATAGCAGTAGGCAGACATGGCCCTAGAGCAGTAACTAAGAGCTTACATGTTAAGAGAAAAACTAAGGGGCAGAGATCTAACTGGAATGACATGGGCTTTTGAAACCTTAAAGCCCGCCCTCTGTGACACACTTCCTCCATCAAGGTCATACCTCTTCCAATATGACCACATGTCTTAATTTTTCTCAAACAGATCCACCAAGTGCAGACCCAGCATTCAAACATATGAACCTATTTGGGCAATTCTCATTCAAACCACCATACTGCTAACTTGTGGTGGCGGTGGCATTTTCTTATGCCTCATTTGCATTACAGTTCTGCATTTTTTAGGTATTCTGTGTGCTGTCATGGGAGTGCTAAAACTTCTCTTCAGACTGAAGTATTCCTTCCCATAACTTCTGTAGAGCCTTAGTGGTCATACATTTCTTAAATCTGTTTTTATTGTTTTTCTTTCTCCTTCAACTACCACTGTTGATAGCTTCATATAGTAGTCTGGATCATTATTGCTGGCTTCTAAGAACTTGTGAAACATCAGGAACCTTCTGGTTTTGAAAGTCCCCGTTGGAAAGACAGGTGCTAGTCTGATGGACTTGCCTTTATATGTGACTTTTCTGCCAAGTTCAATGTCCTTTCTTTGTTCTGTACATTAATGTTTTGATTATTTTGTGATGTGGTGAATTTCTTCCCTTTTTCTTTTCTTTTCTTTTCTCTCTCTCTCTCTCTCTCTCTCTCTCTCTCTCTCTAACAGAACAGCAAACACCTTTATTACATGAGCTACAAATGATGGTTTATTTGCCTTTCCAGGCTTTGATCTTTCGCAGATAGAATTCCAGCTCCTTGACTTCGAGAACGTAGCTGTCTGCTCTGCCATGCTGGGCTGGTCTTGAGGCTATGCAGGTGACAAACCCATCCTGCTGGAACTGCTCCTTCTTCTAGAAGACTGCTGATCTTGGCATTCTTTTTCCTTTCATCATAGTTCTTTTGAGTCTTCTTTGATCGTTTTTTGTTTAAAATCTCCACCTCCTCAGGAGTGACTTTGGCCCCCTTCTTGCACACCAGGGGCAGTGCATAGTGGGACACATACCACTGTCAGTGCTGCGTGCTGTCAGTAAGCACAATGCAGTTCTTCACCAGGGTCTTGGTGCTGTGGATGCCTTGCAGACAGCATCAATGATCCTTGTTTTGTAAGTACAACACTCAGAGCCCCAGGAAAAGTTTCCCACATCCAATCTCAGAGCCCGGTACTTCTTAGTGCCTCCCTGAACTTGACGTGTGTGTATGTGGTGAGGGCCAATCTTAGTGTTGGCAGCAGGCAGTCTCACTCATACTTCCGCTTCCTGTGGTAGTTGTCCCGGGAGATGGTCACTGCTCGGTGCTGGTTAGAAAGAGCATGGTGAATTTCTTTCCTTCTTTTTTTTTAGTCCAATCTATCTAGTACTCGGTATGCATCTTGAAACTTGAGAGACATGCCTTTTCCTTGGATTAGGGAAGTTCTCTTTTATAATATTGTTGAAAATATTTTTTGGTGCACTTGACCAGGGTCTCTTCTCCTCTTCAATACTTATGTTCTATAGGTTCTTATATCGTTCCAGAGACCTTGTGTGTTCTTGTTGTTTGTTTGTATTTGGTTTTGATTTAACGTCATCTCTGATGAGGTGATCCCATTCCTCCATCTTGTCTTCAAGACCTTGGATTTTCTTTCCCACTTGATCCAGTCGATTGACGAGACCTTTCTGATCATTCTATTTGATTTTCTAGATTATCCTAGATTTCTTAGATTTTTAAAATTTGTTTCAGTTTGGGTTTTATTTGAAGATTCTGTGTATTAAAACCTATTTTCATATCCTGAGTTTGTTTTCTTTATTTTCCTCAACTGTATACTTCTTTATATACTTCATCCTGGAACCTATATACATTCTCTTCGAGTTCCTTTAAAATATTTATAGTTGCTATCTTGAAATCACTGTATTGTACATCAACTAGGTGGCTTTTCTCACTGAGTATTACGAGTTACTAGTTTCTGGAGGATAATATTGTCCAGGTTATTTATGTTGTTGGTGCTTTTGCGACATTATCTAGGCATCTGGAGTTGGGTAAGTGGTGGTGTGCCTTGGTATGGACATGGAGTCTGACCTGTTTTGAGTAGATGTTTGTATTTTTGTTTGCTGTTACTCCTTAACTGAATGGGCAACTGAGAGGTGCTTAGCATGTCAGTCTTGGGCAGCTCTCTGTTGATGTGTTAATGGGATTTCAGAAGTGGTCTCGGATAGGTTAAGAATAGGTGTAACTTCTTTTTTTAAAAAATAATTTATATAATGCATGTGAGTACACTTTATCTGTTTTCAGACACACCAGAAGAGGGCATCGGATCCCATTACAGATGGTTGTGAGCCACCATGTGGTTGCTGGGAATTGAACTCAGGACCTCTGGAAGAGCAGTCAGGGCTTTTAACCACTGAGCCATTTTCTAGCTAAAAGATGCTTGCTCCAATCGTTAGAAGTCTCTGGAGGTTTCCCTGGTTTCTACAAGGTGGCCTTTGGGTGACCGAGGCTGGGGTCACACGTGGGAGTGGGTGGAAATCATTGGAAGTGTGGAATAGGACACGATACCATCTTCAGGTGGATGTGAGTGAGGTGGAAATTAGGCTGGAATCTTCTTACTACAGTTGGAAGCGTGGGATAGCGTGATCTCTCCTAGTGTCCTGGTGGATGGATGGCTGGTGAGTGGGTACATTGGCTGTAGGAGTTCCTACTTGGGGTCTGGCTCACATGACCCACACAGTCCCCAGGAGCAGGAGTGGGAAGAGTGACTGATCGGTGATTAAAGATCTCTGAGGGGATGGATCCCTAATCAAGGGCTGGCTCACAGGATGCCATGTGGTCCCTTGGTAGCGTGGTGAGTGGGGAGACTGGAGGAAAGGCTGGAAGACTAGCTCTTTGGGGGGGGGGGTTCCTGCTGGTGATCAGGTTTACAGGATTACCTCAAGGCCTTCAGGAAGCAGTGTAGAGGATGATAAACCTATTATTTCTAACAGAGGGTTTTATATCAGTGCACTGAATTTTTATTTTAGGAATTTTAACAAAATTTTATGTATTATACATACATATGTATATATATTATCATGTATGTGTGTTTATATAGTGTGTGTATATTTTTATAATCTCTAACTTTATTCTCCACTTTTATGACTTATTTTACTTTCTGCAGTGTGCTTACACATCCTGATTTGGCCTTCTAGTTTGGAAAAGCCTAATCATTTTACCCTAGGATTAAACCTTATTTTGCCATACATAATCCCTTTTTTTTCTTTTTTTTTTTTTTTACATCACAAAACAAAACAGGGCCTCCTGGGCTATATAACAAAGGCGTTTTCTTTCCTTTTTTCCTTACTGCTTTATTTAAAAAAAAAAAAGAGGGATACATTTACAAATTTTAAAGGCATTTTGGCATAACACTATATGAATATTTTTGTCAGTACTTAATTCTTTTAGAGGTTTGATAGCATGCATAGAAATCCCACTAGTTACCATAAGCATGAAGCATATGTAGGACAGAATATAACATGGAAACAGATTTCTTGTTGGGTATAGATTAAGCATAATAATCTGTGAATACCAAAAATTGCCACAAGATAAAACATCTTAGCTCTTGGATTATTAATGATTTGAGGTCCAGGTATACCACACTTTGAGAGGGTGCTATACATTTATTTTTTTCCCTAAGAAGGACTGAGGCTTTTTTTTTTTTTTTTTTTTGTCCTTTGTTTTTCTTGAGCTTCATATAGTCTGTGAGTTGTTTCTGGGGTGTTCAGAGCTTTCTGGGGTTAGTATCCAATTATCAGTGACTGCATATTATGTCTGTTCTTTTGTGACTGGGTTACCTCACTCAGGATGATATTCTCTAGATGCATCCATTTTCTTAGGAATTTCATAAAGTCATTGTTTCTGATAGCTGAGTAGTACTTTATTGTGTAAATATACCACAATTTTTGTATCCATTCATCTACTGAAGGACATCTGGGTTCTTTCCAGCTTCTGGCTGTTATAAATAGAGCTGCTATGAACATTGTGGTGCATGCGTCTTTGTTGCCATACATAATTCTTACCTTGAAAAGCCTTTTATTGCAACATTCCTTACCAAATATACATCTTCATACTTAAATTTTCCCTACTTGCTGTTATCCCTTTATTTCATTTCCTTTATAATTTTATAATATCATAACAAAGCAACATAACAAACTTATCAAATTATTTAAAATAAAACTTGAGCTGAAATTACATTTGTAACCTAGTATAACAAACTAAGGTTACCTGACCACGCATTCTTAATTACAAGGTTACATCCGTTGCCAGTCCAGGCAGACTTCATTGTTGCTTGAATTTCTTCAAAATGCCTTTTTTTTTTAAATTAACTTTTCTTTATTTTCTAAATTTTCTTCTGGCTTCGCATGACTTTGGGAGTTACAGAATGTAACGCTCCACAAAGAGCAGACCAAGATTTCAAACCTTCCAGCAACCTTGAACAGTAAAACTGTATCTGTATAGGCAAAGGCAGAAGATAAGATAGAGAGAGCAAACCTGTGCATGCTAACCCTGCAATCACACTTTCTGATACAAAAAAAGAGCTGGGACAGAGGATAAATTATTTGGTTTTGAGTAGAAGAGTCAAAGAGGAGAAAAGAAAACATGTCTAGCCCTGTTGACTGGGCAAGACACTCATTGTTTGGGCCAGAGGTGACAGACAGGCTGGATCCAGAGCATTTATATTGGAACAGTTCAGACATGAGAAGAAGAGGTCCTGGACCTGAATGGTGCTGAGGTCTCTGTAAGACCAGGTTACACATTATTTCCTTCACCAAATAATTTTTCAACTGTTTATTTTGTTTTATTTTTAACTGCACCTTTTCCCTTTTGTCCCCCTCCCCAAAACCCTACTATACACCTGAATGCACCCCACCCTACCCCCAATCCTTTTTGAGATTATGGTCTCTTTCTTTGTTACTGTTACAGGGACAGGTTAATATAGAAACACAACCTATTCAGTTCATTCAGTTACTGGTGTATATCTATCTGTAGGGCTGACCACTTGGAATTGGATAGCAAACAAAGGGGCTCATTTCTGCATACAACAATTTGTGCTGCTGTCAGCACTCCTCAGCTGAATATAGATCTTCTTCTATGGGTGGGGCTTCAAGAGAGTTTCCCCTTCCATGTTAGCATTGGTCCTGTAAGTTTTAGGTCTTTTGATTTTGGCAGTCATATTGTTGGTCGTGGGTGGAGCTTCCCGGTCATTGTTTCCATAGAAACAACCTCACAGATTTCCTGGATTTCCATCTCTTACAACTTTCCACCCCATCTTCCATGATGTTCCCTCAGTGCTGGAATCGTGTTGTAGATGCTCTGTGGTTGAGAGCACTTGTTGCTCTTGTAGAAAACCTGCATTTGGTTTTCAACATCCACATGGTGGTTTATAGCCATTTGTAACTCCCTCCACTTCTGGGATATCTGACATTCTCTTGTGATCTCTACAGACACCAGGCATACACACGGTACATATACATACATGCAAACAAACACTGAAAACTCATAAAATGAAAATAAATAAATCTATTTTTATTTTAAAAAAGTATATATCTAAACCCTAAACTAGGCATGGTGGCACATGCCAGCAATCCCAGCCTTTGGGAGTGAGGTGGGAAGATAATTTGTTCAAAACCAGCCTCAGATTTGTCATAAATCTACACCAGCCTGGCTCACTTGGGACTCTGCTGAAGGAAAACAAAGTCATCCATTTGACAAAATTCCTTTCAAGAATTATAGAAAATTAATATTTTCTTGTGTAGACAAAAATACAATGTGTTGTTAGTAAACCAGACACACATTAGAGTGTCAGATCAGTCTATGTATAGACTCACAGCACTCATAAAGGTACCTATGTCATTCTTGTTTTCTTTACTTATTTCTGCATGTTTACATGTGTACAATGGTGCATACATGGAGGTCTAGAGACTCCAAAGGGAACCAGTTCTCTCCTTCTACCATGAATCCTCAGGGGTTGAGTTATCCGTTCAAACATATTCCCTAATTCATAACCATGTCATTTTCATCTTTTAAAGATGTATTTTTATTTATGTGTCAGCCATATGTTTGCAGGTATACTGTTAGAGGCCAGAAGAGGGTGTCTGGAGCTGGAGTTACAAGAAACCATGAGCTGCAGTACATTACAGGTGCTGGGGAGCTCCAGTCTCTGTGAAGATTAGGAAGTAGCCTTAACCATTGAGCATTTCTCCAGCCCCATAATTTCAGCGATAGCTTAATGAATATTTTCCTTCTAATTTATAAGTCAATTTTATAAAATGTGTATACAATGCATACACACACATGTAAGATATAGAGATGTTATATATGTGTAATGTTTTTGCCAATAGTAGTAAAATTGAGAAAAAATTATATTTGGGCTAATGAGAGAACTGGTATTAAATTTATTATTACAATAATATATTATTGGTTTTGTAAACAGGGTGTTATGCATAACAATTATACCTTAGAAAAGGCAATAAAACTATATATATATATATATATATATATATATATATAAAACAGTTCTTTATATGAGTGGGAATAAGCTATTAAAAATGTAAAGCTGATTCATTTGGCAAATCATATAGCAAACATTTTAAAAGCAAAAGAGTGAAAAGACCATTAAATTAAAATGCTACGTGAGAAAACCCTGACAATAAAAAGAAAAGAAGAAAGAGAGAAATGGGGAGCAAAGACACGACACATTCATAAACAAACAAACAACATACAGCTATAAACCCCACCATAGTGACGACGACAGTAAATGTGATATCAGTGACATCGGAAAAGGGCAGAAGAGATCCAGGAAATACTTGGAGATGAAGGAAAAGACACAGTACATCGTAAGTGATGGCATCAGCCGACGGAGTGCTTTATAGATGAAACCCATTTCTATCCATAAATGCCTCGATCTCAGAGCACAGAGCAGAGCCTGTCTGGGCTGGCTTCAGCTTGCCTCTCTACGACACCGTACCCCACAGATACTGCGTTTTCCATGAGTTGATTTATTCACAAATACTTTCTTAGCTGAAATATTTTTTGATGAAATACAAAAGACCCAAAACCAATAAACTAGGCATAATCTCTAAATTCTTGGAGGAAAAGAGGTAACCTAAGCCAAACAGAAAGCACAAAAGAGCCGAAGAGTAGGGCAGGGCTACTGAGGCAGTACGGAAAAACCAACGGCATGATCCCAAAACCATCGTCTAGGTTTTTCTTTCACCTCCCATCAAAGAAGCATCTTGGGCAACAGTGGAGACCATTGCAGAGCTCCGTAAATGGTGAAAGGCACAGAATACGTGCTTATGGGGTGCCCAAGCCTTGTTGATACATCTTCAATGCGACCCCTGCACCGAAGGCTCACAGAAAATCACGGAAGAGGGCGTGGAAAGACTATAAGGGTTGAGGAGCAGGATGTCTGCTACTTGACAGCATCTTCTCGACCTGACTGAAAAACTACACCCATAAAATCACAACATGGTTGTCTGAACGTATTTACCTAATTACAATACAAGCGGGCATGCCTATATGGACAGGAGAAATTTCACAGGTCTTATCTTTAGATGAAGATCTATAGGCAGCCAGTGGCTGCTAAGAAACGGAGAATCTGTTTTCTCTGTGAACAAGCTTGAACTGCCATGTAGGTTATCCAGTGTCAAAGGGCCCTGCACACATATACAAATGAGCAATACTAAATGGACTAAAATAAGTATGTAGGTGTGTGTGTGTGTGTGTGTGTGTGTACACATGAACATGTGTAGGTGTTAACAATAAGAATTAAATTGGGGGGGGGCTAGAGAGATAGCTCAGTGGTTAAGAGCACTGACTGCTCTTCCAGAGAACCTGAGTTCAAATCCCAGCAACCACATGGTGGGTCACAACCATCTGTAATGGGATCTGCTGCCCTCTTCTGGTGTGTCTGAAGACAGCTACAGTGTACACACATATATATATAGATCTTGGTTAAGAGCACTGACTCTTCTTCCAGAGGTCCTGAGTTCAATTCCCAGCAACCACATGGTGGCTCACAACCATCTGGAACGGGATCAGATGCTCTCTTCTGGTGTGTCTGAAGACAGCTACAGTGTACTTACGTATAAAGAATAAATAAATATTTTTTTAAAAAATTAAATTGGAGGGGACTGTGAATTTGTGAGGCTGTGGGAAGGATCATGGGCGTACTCGGGGGAGGGGGGAAGGAAGAATGATGCAGAGCCTATGTATGAAGTTTTCAAAAGAGTAAAATAAATTGGAAACCAATAAATAGACAAACCTTTATTTAGCTAGACTGAAACAGAAGAGTGAAATGACCAGATGAGAAAGAAACAGGGTTCATTTATATTACCTTTACCAAAATGATTGTTAAGGGATGTATAGTGGATGGTTGTACACAAACAACTCAAATTAGATAAAATGGAAAAATTGTTGGAAAGCCAGAAACCACCATAAGCCCTGGGAGAGAAAGTAAGCATTCTGGGGAAGCTGGTGGACTACAAGTTCCTTTAGTGTGGGTGTCCAGATAACAAAGATAAACAAGGTAACAAAGGAGTCGGCTAAAAAAGAGACCAGAAAGAAGATCATCAGGGATCAAGAGAGAGGCCGATATAGCATGGCCACCTCCAGGAAGAATTACAAAGAGGACACAAACTAGCAAGTATCTTGCAGCTTCCTGGGAAAGGTGACCAGAAACAGCAAGGATTCAATAAGCCAGGTGGCCTTGGTGAAGACAGAAATTCCTAGCCATATTAGGAAGCCAGAGTTATCCAAAGACTTAAACCCAGTGTGTGGGTTTGTTCTCAGGAAAGCCACGTGCTACTCCCCAGATCACAGATTGCTATAGCCACGCAGAATTTTGAGAGAAGGCCTATTGTCTGAGACTAACTTATTCTGGGAACCTAAAAAAAGTGAACAGTCAAGTCAGGGAACCTTATTGCTTAATGTGGGTGCTGGGAACTGAACCTGGATCCTCTGCAAAAGTCCCCAGCACCGTGCTCTCTCTAGCCCTTAGGATTACTTTTCTGTACTTTACTTTCTTTTTTTCTTTGGCATGGAATAAATGCATTAGTCATTGATTCTGAGTCACTGATAATGCATCGTTGTCTCGTGAAGGACACGAAAGCACTTCCCTTTGGGATCATTTAACCAAGAGTGAGTCCAGACTTGGATTCTCTTTGGCATGGCCCTGTGTCTTTGTCCTTTGTCACATAAATTTGAATGTACGTCGGTCGGCATCTGTTTCTGTGTGTTCTGCATGTGTTTATGTACGTCTGTCCCTGTGTGTCTGTCCCGGACAAAGGCCTCTTCCTTCCTCCCCTCCTTCCTTCCCCTCCCCTCCCCTTTCCCCCTCCCCCCTCATTGTTCAGCATACAAGGTATCACACTGTGAAGAATGGGATACTCTACAGAGATCATTAACAGAGCTTTATAAGGGTTAAAGTCACTGGCTGCAACTGATTCCAACTAACTCTAAACATCATTGTTTATCAATAAATATTTACAAATGAACATTAATTTCAGGTTGCTTTCAAACTCTGTGTTTGCTGCTCTCTGCAAATGACACACACTCGATATTCTTGGTCTGGGGCATGCATTGAGGAAAAGATGGGAGGATTATTATATTCAGACGGCAACATACATGAAGAAGCAGTTAAGGCTACACCTTTCAAAACTCTGGAACAGAAGTTGAAGACCAATTCTTTCACCCTGTAATTTATTTATCTCATTTAGAGCGCATACTCTTCTTGCATGCCCAAGTGTGGTGACCAGCACCCAAACTGGGCAGCTCACAACTGTCTGTAATTCCAGCTTCAGACCCAGCACCTTTGTTCACAATGGGCACCTGCACGTCCATGCACCACAAGTAAAAGTCATAAAAGATATCTTTACAAAAAGATGATCCACACATAAAACTAAAAGAAATAGCTACACCGACAGTTGCCCAGATTTCAATGCAGAAACACAAGAAACATTAAACAAAACAAAACCAAAACCAAGGTAATGTTACCTCTCCAAAAGATCCTGATTCCTCAACGGCTGAATTCAAAGATATTTAAATAGGTAAGGTGTCAGATAAAGATTTCAAAAGTCCATGGGGGGGGGGGATGATGTTTTAAAATACATGAAAGGAAATAAAAGTTATCAAGTGAAACCACCAGGGGACCTTAAAGGGAAAGGCAGAAACAGAAAAAATAAAAAGATGTAATATGTATATAAAAGGCAGCACTATTGGAAATGTGGCTCGAGAAGCAGCTTAGATGGTAGAACATCCATGCAAAGCCCAACTTGCTATCCAGCACCACATAAACCTGGTGTGGGCCTCACCTGTATCCCCAGCCTGTGGGATGCAGATGCAGGAAGATCAGAAGTTCAAGGTCATCCTTGGATACACAGAAAGTTCAGAGACAGCTTGGGGTACATGAGAAACTTGTCTGAAAATAATGTAAAACCATGGAAAGTTTGGGAATGAGAAGCTCAATTAGTCAGACTTGATATAGTGTAAATAGGTCCAGCACACTGAACTAATCAGAAGGAGAAATGCCAAGGACTGAGGACACAGCTGAAGAAAACATCAGTGATGGTAGAAAAAATAGCTCAGAGTGACGTAGATCCTTCGAGCTCTCTGCCCAAGTAGCATAGACAGTGAGTGAGCTCGGGGTTGAGCAAGAGTTGCTGTTATATAAAATAAGGTAGGCAGGATAAACCCAACATCGACCTCTGGCTTCCTCTCAGGTTTACATGTACCACACATGTATGTATACACATAGGCACACCATGGACACATATACACAAACACATTTTTAAAAGCATGAGCACAATGTTCAAGAACACTGATGTGGTGACTAAGCCAAAACTAAGGATTTGCGGGAAGGAAGAAACTGAAATAACCCACGAAGACGTACGGAATCGGCTCAGTGAAATGGTGACAGAAAATCCCCCAAATTTAGGGTGTCAGCAGATGGCTTTGTCAGAAAAGGGCTGCTGACCAAGCATGGAGACCCGAGTTCAGATCCTAACACTCACAAGACAAGCTGAGAATGTCAGCACGCGCAGTTGGAGAGGCCGAGCTAGGTGGATTCCTGGAGTTTGTCTGCCAGTTCACAACAGTGAACTTCAGGCTCACTCAGAGACTCTGTCTCAGAGGATAAGATAGATGCAAAGTCACCGAGGAAGACACCCAACATCGGCCTATGACTTTGATGCACACACGGCATACACACACACACTAGAGAGAAGGGCAGGGGTGAAGGGACAGAGGGACGGAGAAATGGAGTTTTCTGTCTTAGAAAACAAAGAGAGTTTTCTAAGTCTAGAGGAGAAATTGTCATTCAGTACAGGAATTATTTAAAGGCCAAAGAACAGCCAGAGAAAAGTCTCTCAGTGACATGCTATACAAGGTGTCAAAAACACAAAGCAAAGAAATAATACGGACACAATATCAACTGTTTCATCATCAACCTTAAAGGCCAGGAAGACATGAAAAGTGTATTTGAAACCATCAAAATAAATAACGTCTAAGCAATATCTCTAAATTCAGCAACGCTGTAATACAGATGAAGAACTAATGAGTCAGCTCATGAACCTCGAGACAGCACTGCAGAATATTATACACAGAGGAAAAATGACAGATGAAAGTCTACATACCAAAGCACAGGAAAAGATTTTTGTGAAAGAAAGAATGAAAAGAGAAATATAATATAATAAACCAGAAAGCCCATAATACTAATAGGAAAGAACGTCAAGAACAAATAGTAACCCAATTCCTAATTGTTTGGATGAGAAATGCCCCTCCATAGGTTCGGGTCTTTTGAACACGTGGTCCTCACTGGATACTGTTTGGGAGGTGATACAATGTTGCTAGAGTAACTGTGTTCCTGCAGACTGGCTTTGGGAGTTCATGGCCTAGCCTCATACCCTGTACTAGTCCACGTGTCTTTAGTCTGAACTGTTCTGTCAAGCTTCTGGGGGCGTCCTCTCTTCCAAATAGAAGCTGTAGTGAGAATTTTGATTCTTTTAAAAACACAGAGCTAGTCCAAGGAAAGGTTTTCGTCTTAATCACAGGTGTGGGGTGTGGGGCTGCCTCTGCCTGTCTGCAGTCATCAGCTAACTCTGAGCAGCACATGCTTTTGCTCGACTGGCTTCTCCGGTGCTTAATTTATTTACTACGATAACCTGTTAGCCACCTCCAAAGAGCTACAATCGGACATAGCATGACTCAGAATGTGATGCATAAAAACCAGCTGATCATTGCACCTGCAAAGGTACAAAGGCAGACACTGTACAATACTTGGGACAGTTGGTGACTAGAACAAAATTTAAAACACACACACACACACACACACACACACACACACACACACACACATACACACACATCAATGTCCACCAGACCAGACGACTTACAAACATGAGAGAAGGCCAGCCTCACAGGCTCTAAAACCTTTCTACATAGTACTGACACATAGTAGGGCAGTTTGTCATGACTTGAGGTAATGTAGTCCTTTGATGTTGGAGCTGAAGTTCTTTATGATTGAGTGAGGGTACAGAAAAGGTGAGATGCACTCAGGATGCATATGTTTAGTAAAGAAACCAATCTTTTAAATTCAAAATTATTAGAGGCCAGTCTAGGAATAGCTGTGGGCATAGGTGAATTAGGCTGTAAAGCTCTCATTGGCCACATGGTGGCATTAACATTCTGTAAGTCAATCAACAATCTCAATATACCGAATTTCTTTTCAATTACAAAAAAAAAAAAAAAAAAAGAAAAAAAAAAGGATTTTTTTGGGGGGGGGGAAGGGAGGGCTTTATGTGCCCATTCTCCAACTGTCTTCTGACTAACTGGTGCAGAGTCTGTAACTCTTTTTTACAAAGGATCCATGAAGAATTCAGACAGGTTCAATGAATTTCCATGTCATTTTTATAGGTGGTATATTTCCCATGGCCCTTATGAAAATCTGAATCCATCTTTATGATTTTGTTCTGGTGGAATTATACGTTCAACAATCTTTTAAAACTCTCTTCCTAGTCCCTTCCCTGGTCTACATCCCTTTCTTTTCATTAGCTTGTGAAGAACAGGTAGCATTGGAAGTGGGAATATTGATCCCTGGAATAATTTATTGTATAAGGTCTCTTCCCCAACAATTACTTGGAACTTGGAATGGGAGTAACATAGACTGGCAGACTGTCATTGTGCATTCTGGACCTACACATTGTAACATTGTAACATTGTAACACTTGGTTTACTCTACTTGCATAGTTCCCAACCCTATTGGGGTTGAATTTACCTCTATAACAGGCCTTTCTTCTATGATTATTGTTTGGTTTCAGACCCCAGGAAAAGGAGTTAATGTAGATTGTCCTGAAGCTATTTGTATTTTAATGTTAATTCCAAGAAGGGCTCTCTAGTCAGGTGATTCCAACAGAATGTTCCCATTTTAATTAGTAAAATCAAGGCAAGCCAGTGACTGGGCGGGGCGAGGGAAGTAGAGAGGTGGGAGAGCTCTGAGGTTAGAGAACGAGAACGGAGGTTAGAGATCGTGGCAACATGGAGTTCCCAAGGACCAGCTGGATCCAGGTGGGATTTATTTGTGTTAAAAAGCTATGAACATTAAGTATTTTACAGGTCTAATACCCCATATAGAAGGGCAGTTTGTATCTTTGTCTATTTGATGCAATCTTGTTGTGTAGAGGATTTATGGATTGAGAGTTGAATATATAAACCTGTATGAAAAGCTATCAGGCTTTAGAGTTGTGTTTGTGTGGGATTTTGGGGTACAGAAATACCCCGGGATAGAGGTGGAGAACAGGCAGTAGTAAACCGCCTAGGGGATGGAGTTTCGGGGCCGAGCTGGGCCGTGGTGGCAGCTCAGACCGGGCTCCAGAGGTACTTGCTGCTCCGTATCAAGGTCAGGCCTGAGGAGTGAGACCTCAGGGCTGGAAAAGAGATAAAACCGATTTTGCTTTTTTAATATTTACTGCGACAAGCTAAGGTGCATATTGTATATTCCAAAGCAGTCCTGGCCTCCAGGTTCTCCCAACATCCCCCTACCTGGCATACCTGAACTTTTTGTCCTCTCTCTTCTCTTCTATGTCCTCTTTCTCCCTCTATGTATACTTTCTCTACCCCCTGCCCCCATCCCCATGGTGAGTGACTTCCTTGGCCTCGATCCTTGGGGCCAGTGAACTCACCTGAGAGCAGCTTCCCAATAAACCGGCCTTTAATCTAATCTAATTTATGTTGAATTTGGTTCGTTTCACCAGTGGAGAAACACCTTCTCAGTTATTATAGAACCATCAGCTCCAGAATCATTTTATCCTCTTATTTCTAAACTCAATAATGGTGTATTGTTTTTTCCTCGGTATGGTGCTTACGGCTCTAGTTTTATCTGTTCCACCACATCCTCCCTCAGAAGTGCATCATTCCATGAAAGGACTACATAAGGCAATAACAATTCCATTTGTTCCTCCTGCTGTAAGTTGTCAGTCAGCGGGCACGGTGATCAACAACTGCAATCTCCCCTATAAAATCTCTCCATCAACTACTCCTGTATGAACTATGATTCCCTTCATGGGTAAAACTCTGTGACCCAATGAAAGTCCGACTGTCTCAGGAGTATAGCCCCCCAGGATCCTGGCACGACTTAACAGGGTGTTGAAGGGTTGAAATGGGCAAGAAATATCAGCAGCAGCACTTCCGTGAGTAGCAGCTTGAAAAGCAAGCATAGACTGATCACAGTGTTATTATATCTGGATTGAACCCTCTGAGATGTGGCTTGTGGGGGGAGGGATCGATCCATTTCCCTGTTGTTCACTGGTACTGTTATTGTTGCTAGGCAAGGTATTGCAGTCTGTATTATGTTTAGATCAGCATTCCTTAGTCCAGTGTTTTCCTCTCTTGCTTTCAGGGAATGAGCCAGGAGCTCCTCGATTCCGAGCATCTGTTTGTTGTAAGAACCACTGACATTGTTTAAGGGGCCAGGTCAGCAGCAATTGAATCATTTTACTGAAATCTGTCTTTGAACAGCACACGTCTCAAAAGCAGCTATTTTGGCTCTATGATTATAGGTCCCCACGTTTCTACATAACTCCAGAAAAATCCCTCACATTTCCTGTCCCTCTCTGAGGTTTGATTAATCCTTGGCTGTCTTTAATGGCATTATCAAAAACCAGCTGTTTTAGTAGCAACTCTTGGATTTGTTCCCCCTTTTACTTGCTTCTTAGTAGCATCTTTGGATCTCCCTATGAAATCAGCACAAGGCTCAGAGGGACCTTGCATAATGTTTGTATCACTAGACCTGAACTCAGATCCCCTATGAATTTTTATCCAAGCAACCACAGCTGTGTCCCTAACATGTTGGGGGGGGGATGATGCAGGTGTATTATACAACATATGCTGATGATACCCATCTACCAGTCCCTGTCAGCATTCCCTCTGTGACATTTCCAGGCTCTTCCCTGCATCTTAGTTGTCAAGCTTTTACAGGCTTCATCTGTAAACCACCTTTGACATCGAAGACATCAGGAAGGGCTAAGAACCGTTCAGCCATTATATAAAAACCATACGGCAAACATTGTGCCTCATTGCTTCAACCAAAAAGAAATTCTTAACAACATGGAGCATTAGGTCCATAAGAAACATCAGGCATCTTAAAATCTTTCACTATATCCACATCTAATCCCTGATAAACATTTTTATTCTGCAGAAATCGCCCTGGAAATATCAAGTGCAGCTCATGGGCTGAGGAGAACTGATAACAAATTCCTTTTCCCTCTGGTGCCCTAGCTTGTAAATCTAGCATTTTCACCTTTTCTTTTTCTTTTTTTAAATTAAACAACTTTATTTTAAAAAACAAAGATAAATGAACATGTTTTAAGCATTTTTGCATAAAAGTATATGAATACATTTTTGTCAGTACTTGAATTTTTTAAAGGTTTGGTAGTGTGCATTAAAATATTACTAGTTACAATGAGAATAAAGTAAAACAAGATGTAGCCTGGAATTAGTCAAAGTTTTCTTGGTATGTAAAGATTAAGCATAATGGCTTTTCATTTTCTTTTTCTTTCTTTCTTTTTTTTTTTTTGGCCTTTGTTTTTTCTTGAACTTCATATAGTTTGTGAGTTGTTTCTGGGGTATTCAGAGCTTTCTGGGGTTAGTATCCAACTATCAGTGACTGCATATTATGTCTGTTCTTTTGTGACTGGGTTATCTCACTCAGGATGATATTCTCTAGATGCATCCATTTTCTTAAGAATTTCATAAAGTCATTGTTTCTGATAGTTGAGTAGTACTCCATATAGTACTAGAAGTCCTGGCCGGAGCAATTAGACAGCAAAAGGAAATCAAGGGGATACAAATTGGAAAGGAAGAAGTAAAAATATTACTGTTTGCAGATGACATGATAGTATACATAAGTGACCCCAAAAATTCCACCAGAGAACTTCTACAACTGATAAACAAGTTCAGCAAAGTGGCTGGATATAAAATTAACTCAAACAAATCAGTAGTCTTCCTCTACTCAAAGGAGAAAGAAATTAGGGAAAAGATACCCTTCACAATAGTCACAAACAATATGAAATACCTTGGTGTGGCTCTAATTAAGCAAGTGAAGGACCTGTATGACAAGAACTTCAAATCTCTAAAGAAAGAAATTGAGGAAGATCTTAGAAAATGGAAAGATCTCCCATGCTCATGGATTGGAAGGATCAACATTGTAAAAATGGCTATCCTACCAAAAGCAATCTATAGATTCAATGCAATCCCCATCAAAATTTCAACCCAATTCTTCATAGAGTTCGAAAGAGCAATGTGCACCTTTTCTAAATAATCATCAGGAAGTGGAGAAATTCCATACTAGATTGATCATCAGATTCCTCATTCTCTGCTTCAGGGTCATTTCCAGGCAGTGGCTGATATGTATTTAACGGAGACTGAGGCTTAGGTGTTGATGGTGTTGATTTTCCTCTCTGGTCTTCCTGAATGAGGAGAATTTCCTTTCTGCTCTTTTCTTTTCTTTTTCTTTTTGCCAGTTTAACTAATTTTAAGGTTCAATCATCCCATTTATTTTCATTCAAGGAATTAGTGCTTATGATTTATGTCCTTACCTTCCTCAAGTATTTTAATAACAGTTTGAATTAATGCCCAAGCAACTCATAATTGAACATATCTCCCCTTTGCTTATAAACCTTTTCAATATTCTTTTGGACTCTGTCCCATACTTTTTCACCTAAATTTCCTTCTTCAGGAAACTGGGGCTTATAATTATAAAAAGCCTGCAGGGAATCTAATAGTGATGATTTTGATGTTCCTCCTTTCTTTAAAAATGATGCAAAATAGGGCTGGAGCAATGGCTCACTGGTTTAGAACACTGACTGCTCTTCCAGAGGTCTTGAGTTCAATTCCCAGCAATCACATGTTGGCTCACAACCATCTGTAATGAGATTCAGTGCCCTTTTCTGGTGTGTCTGAAGACAGCAACAGTGTACTCATATATAGGTACTCTTTTATAGAAATAAATCACTTAAAAAAAGATGTGAAAATGTGACATAAGGCAACACTTATCCTTGTTTCTGACCCATTTTTCTCACCTTCTGCCTTTGGTTACCTTATAGTCGACTTCAGCTCCCTGTTCAGGTGTCACGACAGTGGTAGTGGGACCTGAGAGAATGGAGCTGATCAATAAGGTGGACTAATGTCTCATGCAATAGCCAACTTCATTTAGAGCATCAGACAGTTTATACTCTGAGCATTAAGAAGGCTTACAGGGGGAGTAAATTGACTTCAGGTTGTATGCAGGTCACAAGAACAAACTAGATTTGGCAGAAACGTGTTTGTTTGCCGAGGGATCGTTTAAACACTGAATTGAATAACAACCGCCACGAATAATGAGTAATCGGAACCAAACTTACTCCTCCATTTGCTACACTTGGTAGGAGCAGGAAAACACAATTCCATGTTTGGAAGAAGCTGAGGTCACAGGACTCTTGACTTGTTTTCTTGGGGGTATTCTCATAAGCACACAGATTTCTCTTCACATGGCTCCATTCCTGGAGCAGGTTCTGACCACAGACTCCAACGATATGTTGAAATTAACTCTGACCTCCTCTAGTTGTTTCTGGTGGTGGTGTTTTATCACCTAAGTAGGAACCGGAAGACAGAAATTGGTATTGGGTTCATAAGATGTTGCTCTACCAGGTCTAACCATGTGAGGAGAGGGTTGTTGAAAGACTTCAGAGCTTTGGGCTGAAAAAGATGTTAGTGCTCAAAGCTTAACAGGCTGTCCTGAGAACCTGGAAGATAAGGCGGAGAACCAGTTGGAGAACGGAGACCCAGCTTGTGCAGTCTTAGAGTTTGAGAGTCCTTCAAAGCCTATCAAAGTCACCCCTGTGATATTTTGAGGTAGGAATCTCTGGTTCAGCTGTGGTTCTGGTTAGTTGGGGCTGAAGAACCGTCTGTGACTAACAAAGGACCAGAACCACCAAACTGAAACCTTTGCATTGCTGGGACAATTGATGCTACTTAGCTTGAGCTAAGAACTCAGTGATTAAGAAGAGACCAACATCGCTGAGGATCACAAATCTTAAGAGTATTTCCCCGGTATCGGTATATAGAAGCTGTGGGCCTGTGGGGCCAAGGCTGGATCTTGTTCTGGCAACCAAACTTGGTATTCTGCAAGTCTCCCGGGTAGTACTGGTTTTGAAGGCACGAAGGGGTCATCACTGTGACCAACATGGATTAGTCCTAGAAGCTTGACTGGGGCCTCATGGGAATGAAGAAGGTATACAGGTACAGAAACGTTGGGATTGGTGTACGTGCATACGTGCAGGCGTGTGTGTGCTCTTATAGAGCAGAGCCAACAATCTAGAATTTTCAAGTACAGCACAGGTGGAGGAATATGGTGAACCTGAGTGTGTTTATTGTGCACAGCTAGTGCAGTTGGGGGGGTGTCTCTATAGGGAATCAGATTCAGGTCGCAGTCACCCAAGACTGCAAGTTGCTAGTTCTGGGGGACTGTTTTGTTTTATTTTGTTGCACATATGGTTTCTAAACACTGTGTTTGGGGTAGAGGAAGGCTTTGCCATGCCTTTGAGTCTCACTAGTCGAAGACTTTGCCAGTTCCCATGGCTATGAGGTAGAGATTCTTATCAATAATACTCCTTATACAATCAGGACTCACATACTTCTTACACACTCAGGACTCATGCTCCTTACACATTCAGGACTCACACACTTCTTACGCACTCAGGACTCATACTTCTTACACACTCAGGATGTCACTTACTCTTTATACACTCAGGTCTCATACATTCTTTACACACTCAAGACTAATACTCCTTACACACTCACTCACTCACTCACTCACTCACTCACTCACTCACTCACTCATAGCTTTCTCTACTCTCCACAGTGTCATGGAAGGCAGCTGAGGCTTGGCACCAGAAGAGGTCAGGAGAGACTCTTGGTGAAGAATCAAATGCTTCAATGTGTTGAAGAAGACTCTACCTAGAAAAAAAAATTTTTTTTTGCCTTGAATAGAATACATTATAAAACAAAATGAAAGGAAAGTGCATTCATTTTCAATGGAGTTAAATTTTATTTAATTAAAAGTAGCAAATGTCACATAATTTACTTCATTGTGAGTGTTTTGCACAACCGCACTGTTATATCAAGCAGCCTTGACAGAGTAGTCCCTGGGTCCACTGCACTGCACTGTAGAAATCCCCCTTCCTATACTTCCTCATTACTCTACACGCTCAAGTATAGCTTCGCTGGGCCGTGGTGCATACCATTAATCCCGGAATTTTGGAGGCAGAGGCATGTGTATCTCTGAGTGCGAGGCCAGCCTGGTCTATAGGGTAAGTTCCAGGATAACCAGGGCTACGCAGAGAAACCCTGTCTCAGAGGGAAAAGCAAGGGGTGTGTGGAGAAAAAGAAAAGGGTACAGCTTCTCATTGCGAAGTAATCAGGGCATCTTTTATCAAGTGAGAAGTCTTGGAAGAATATTTTGGTTTTTTTGTTGATTTACAAAATGGTATTTCCCATGCCTTTATTGAATCGGTACTACTTCCTTTTCAGTTAATTTTCCTTCTGCTACAGTGGAAATAAACAGGTTAAAATTGAGCAGTTTGGCATCAGGCACAATGTCATGTCCTATGTGCGCTTTAGGTGATATGTTTACTATATGTTTACTATTACACTTTTGAATCTAGTATGTTCTGGACAACAGGTATTGAGTGTCATGTTTTTCCCACAGACTAGGAGACTATTATATATATATATATATATATATATATAAATCAGTGCATGGAATTAACAAAAAAAAAAATGGGATTTTAGACCTTGAGGAGTATGTTGGGATAGTTGAATATGAAAAAGACGTTTATGCTTTTTTTTCCCCCGTAATCCTATTTTACAAATTTTTAGGTCACAGAATAACCTGATCGCTTTAATGTTAAGTCATCATTACTTGTTCAGACACGGTTCTCGTTGCTTAGGTTCGCTCTGCTCCTTTTATATTGGTGGACAGGTACAATTTTAATTGTGTTTTTACCAAAGCCTCCCCCCACAACCAAATAAAAACCATAATGGGGAATCACTGACAGTAATAATTCATGATGCTCGTTGGAGACAACGACTGATCCAAGGGCAGATGTTTTTGTTGCTGTGGTAGGAGCTGATATGATCTTAAGTTAGTTTATGGGGAGGTATTCGGGGCCGTGAAAGATGCACATTTCCAAAGAAACCGTATCGCATGCTTGTTTGACAGACATTCTCTGGTTTGATGCATCGCTGGTTAGTTAGTAATGGGCTCTGCATGCAGCTTCTTCAGCCAGGCCGTTGCTCCTCCAGGGAAGCCGTGGCTGCTCCAGCCAGGCCTGGGTGTGTCTCCGGAAAAATCCAATGTTTGACGTAAAACCAAGCATGTTTTACTTTAAGAGACCTGGAGAGAGGGAGAGAGAGAGAGGGAGAGAAGCAAACTTCAAAGAGGTGCAAATTTGTATGAACGAAGAGAGGCATTGCTATTAAGATGAATTTCTTTGTAATTTAGAGGAATCCCAGGCCAGAAAACAGTTAAAGTATTTTCTATTCATTTTTATTTAAAAGAGTTAATTTTATTAGCTAAATTTTTTAAAAAAGGTAAAATACTGCCCCCATGCCAACCAAGCATATACATATATCGTCACACCTGGTTTACCTGACTCAAAACCCAGAAGAAAGGGACACAGGGAGGTGACCTTCAGAGCTGTCCTCCCCTTCTCCAAATTCAATTCCCCAGACTCATCCATAGCTCTGTGGCAGACCGTCTGTTGTGGCCTCCCTCCCCCGCCCCATCTCCAGCAGATCACACAGATCTTCTACAGGGTCTCTCACTTCAGTCCCTCCTTCAGGCACTCCGGGGGAACCTGCTGGCCTCTGCCAGAGAAGCAGGTAGACCAACTTCAGATCTTTACTCTCCTCCTCCTCCTCCATATCCAACCCCCAAGTCTAATTCCCAGCTCTGTAGCAGGGAACGAAGTGGATCATGGTAGAACACCTACCTACTTTTCCTCCTATGGACCCTCTCAGCGCAATTCTAGCCCATCTCCATGGGAAGTGTTACTGCTCTGAAGGGAAAGGCATCCTGGAAGTCTGGAACACACTATACATCAAACCTCACATCCACAAGAAATGTATTGGGAAAGACACAAGAGGGGGGCTGCCTCTGCTCAGGAAGAAGCAGCAAAGAACTGAGCAGGAGGCAGGCTTTATATAGATAGGGTTTCTTGGGGGGCAGTGTTGTTCAGTGTGGGCACTGGTGAGCTTGGAGCTCTTGGGGGTCCTTAGGGGTGGGACCTGACTACTTCTGCACCTCAAGTGGATTACATCTGCCCCTAAATGGCAGCTCCTATTATAAGAAATGCATTCTAATCAGAATCCCCAGTGGCCATACCCGCAGGATCTCAGAAGCCCTCCCTAGCAAGACCTACCCGAGCCACCACACTGTCCTAAGACCGGAAACGGCAATAGAAACCAAGGAACAAAACAGGCACTCAACAAAGACCAGACAGGATACCATCACCTAGAATTACAATAATCCGGGACCCAGTTGGCTAGCTCCGGTATGAAAACAGAATCAATTATAGACTGGACAGTATGTGTTCTCTACAGCCAAACCACCCCACCACAGCGGGCCCTGAATATTCCAACATATAGCTGAAGCACAAGGAAAAGATCTTAAAATAGTCTGTTTGAACAACAGAAAAAAAATCAACAATCATTGGTCATTGACATTTCTCAATATCAGTGGTCCCTATTCCCTAATAGACATAGTAGCAGAGCAGATGTGAAAACAGGTTTCATCTTTCTTCCTCATCCAAGAGAAACACTAAACAGTACCTTGGGGTAAAAATTTGAAAAAGGTATTCCAAGTAAACGAACCCGGGAAACAAGCCGGTGCAGTCATGTTTAATATGTAACAAAATAAACTCCAAAACAAGACTAACCAGAAAAGATGGGGAAAGATGCTACATCTTCATCAAAGGAGAAACGCACCAAGGGTTTCTGTGGATATTGTGGTTCTTAGTATCCACGCACTGAACGTAGGGCACCCGTGTTCATAGAAAGAGACATTGCTGCAGCCTGAGTCATGTACTGAGCCTGACACAGTGAGGGTGGGAGAAATCAATACTCCATGCTCACCAGTACACAGGTCATCCACGGGGCGGGGGGCGGGGGGAACTAAACAGAAATGCTGAAGCTAACCGACACCATTAACCAAATGGACCTGACAGATACTTGTGGAATATTTCACTCAAACACAAAATAATATACCATCTTCTCAGCAGCTCTTGGAAGTTACCCCAGAATTGGCCACATACTTGGACTCCAAGTAAGCCTCAACAGATACAGGAAAATTGAAATAACATCCTGCCTCCTATCAAACACTACTGGATTAGAGGTGAAGGATAAGAGAAACGACAGAAAGCTTACAAACTCGTGAAAAACTCAACAACTCTCAACCAAATGAGAAATGGGTCAAGACAGAAATTAAGAACTGGTTCAAATACAACAGAGGCGGTTGTAAGAGATGTGGTCATTACAGTAAGTGCCTATATTAAAAGGGGGAGAGACCTCATACTAGCAACTCAACAGCATAGTTGAAAGCTCCAAAACAAAAAGAAGAAATCACAGTCAAGAGGAGTAGACAGCAAGAGATATGAAAACTCAGGGCTGAAATAAAGACAGTAGAAAAAAATTACAAGAATCAATGACATTAGATAATTGGCTCTTTGAGAAAAATCAAGAAAATGAACAAACTCGTATCCAAATTAACAAAATTAGAGACCATGTTCTTTAGGTAGGCTGCCACCAGAACATGTGGCCCAGATTCAGGGTAGGCCTTCCCACCTCAAATGATTTAATAAAGAAAAAAAAAAAAAAATCACTCGCAAGGTGTAGCCAGATGCTTGGGTTTTAGTTAATTCCAGATGTAGTCAATTTGACAACCAAAGACAACCATCACAGTCAGCTCCCTGACAAATACTTTGGGTGTCGGGGTGTGAGGCAAGGCAAGGCTAAGGTCTGCCTTTAAGCTTCTGTAAGTTAAATGCTCCAGAAGAGAAAAACACAGAGGTGTTCCAGTGGATGGTGCTGTGGCTAATTCAACAAGTGTGTTTGCACAAGGGATTTAATGTGTGGGCCTTTGAGGGCCCACTGAATATAAATTATAGCAGAGAGATTCACTGCAAAGCTCAAATGCCCAAAATTTCATTTCCCATTGGCAATGTCTGACTTTTGAAAAAAAACCCCAAAAACCTTATTAAATTATAAAAACTGATTTTAAGATCCACCAGGACCCATCCCATTATCTGAGAGGTTCAGTTAGGGAAAGAGACACATTCCTGACAGAAAAAATTTACATGTACCTCAAAGGTACATGCACTAAATGCCTCGTCTCCTGCTTGGTGCTTTTAGGGAGACATTAGGAATTCTGGGAGTTTGGGCCTAATGGGGCTCTTCTGGTTATTGAGGTACGCCTTTGAAGGAGACTGAGGTATCTTGATCTTTCTCTTACTTTCTTCTGTCAGGTAGGTTGTTGTTAAAAAGATGATGTCCTGGGTTTTGGCACCAATGTTATGAAAAGGATGAAGAGTGTGTGGGGGGGGGCGGGGTATGGGCCCTGGAGGTAGGTGAGACCTGAAGGCCGGGGGGATCCCTCTGGAGGGATACATGTTGGGAATCCCTTCCTCCTAAGGGACCAGCCACGCCATGTTATAGTATAGAATAGAGTCTATTCAGGTCATGGGGGAGTTAAGAGGGTAGCAGAGTCAGAGAGAGAGAGAAGAGAGGAATAGAGGAGTAGAGGCCGGTCATGAGCATGTGGAAAGAGAGGGAGGATGGGAAGGTGAAGAGGAGGGATGGGGGGGGGGACAAGAGAGCAAGAGAGAGAGAGCAAGAGAGAGAGGAGGGGGCAAGCAGCCCCCTTTATAGTGTCAGGTCACTGGGGCGGAGCATACCTGCTATTGCCAGGTAACTGAGGGGTGGGGTTTACAGAATCCGAACAAAGTGTCTCTTTCCCTGACTGAACCTCTCAGGGTCCTGTAGATCTCAAAATCTTCCTAAATGTACCCAGGTGAGCTTCTGGAAAATGCCAGTTGGCTGATCCAGCAGCGAGTGTTTGAGAGACATACCATTAGGATCTACTTAATGTCCTGAGAGTTGGGAGCTTTGCTCACGTTCGGCTTCTTCGTACAGTTATTCAGTTTCTGTCCTATCATCCGGCGTATCGAGACGTCATCCGCGCTGGGAAACACCTGCTTCGTTACTCCTGTGAGAGATCGCAGCGCACAAGAGCACTCTGTGAGCAGCTCGTATCCTGAGAACTGAGGCAAAACAGCTCTGTCTCCCTTTTACAAAAGGAGCCCAAATTGCCACGAATACGGTCAGGTTTCCAAAGCAGAGCTGAAGATCACAGAAGGGCGATACTATACATCGAGTTAGTTCGTCGCCCTGCGACACCACCTAGTTTGACACCAGGTAGCTTTAACTCTATGAGCTCCATGCTTTGTTTCTTCTCCAAGCTTTCAAGAATTGATTTTTATTCACTTCTAATATTAGTCAAATCTATCACTTATGAAGAAACAGTGTGTTGGGCTGGAGAGACAGCTCAGTGGTTAAGAGCACTGTCTGCTCTTCCTGAGGTCCTGAGTTCAATTCCCAGCAACCACATGGTGGCTCACAACCATCTGTAATGAGATCTGGTGCCCTCTTCTGGTGTGTCTGAAGACAGCTATTGTGTACTCATATACATAAAAAATTTAAAAAATCTTTAAAAAAAGAAACAGTAACTAGAGAGCTTAGTCAGAGAGTCTCTGACTTTTGGGGGGGGGATATTTGCACAAAACAAAACAATAATTGGGAAAAGGTAGATTTTTAAGGAAACTCACCAACTTTAAAACCACATGGTTAAAAACGATCTGTTTCTAGAAACAAACCAAACCCAAGGGAAATTACTAAGAGCGGAAAAGCAAAACAAACTGTTACCAAAAATCTTAAAGAGTGACACTAATTTTCTGAAGCTTTGGATTTCATTAGTTCCAACTTCTCCACTGGACTCCCGCCCCCATCCCTCAAGCACGGAGATCACAAGTATTCACTACCATGCCTGGCTCTCTGGTTTCTTATCTTTTCATATTTAACAACAATATCAGACGATTTTTTTTCATAAAGAAATAAATCTGAAAACAAAACAAAACAAAAAAGAACCGAAAAAGGTAATAACCCAACTGTGCACGGTAACAAGATTTCCGGTTCCTATGACAATACAATGCAATCAAATGATCACCTATGATTTCTTGAACTTCATTCTGATTCATAGCGGGTTTTACAACCTTGTCCCTTGAAGTAGAGGATTTTGCCCCAGTCAGACTGTGTGTGGCCATGTATTCATTTGTGTAAAGTACTTGCATTAAATCATTAATAAATTTCTGAGGCTTGCTCTTATTACAACGGGCAATCTGCCATCTCTCAATCGTGAACTACAAAATAAGAAATGATAACTGAAATTAGAAGAAGAGAGGATACCTGGAGAAATAAAAATGCTAATTAAGACATACAGTAAAACAGCAATACTCTTTAAGGTGGTATTTCCTCTTTAAGGTGGTATTTCCTCTTTAAGGTAGCATTTCCTCTTTAAGGTGGTATTTACTCTTTAAGGTGGTATTTACTCTTTGAGGTATTTTGTACCTTTAGTATATACTTACATCTCAGTTAGAAGAAATGGTAATGTTTTAAATGTCTGTCAGCTTTTGTGAGGTTTTTGCATCAAATATATGCAAATTTGATGGGTCACCTGAATGTGATGCCTTAAGGTCAACTTTAAATTCAATGCTTCATCTTTAAGTGTTTGGGAGAGCCAAGGACCTCAAAAGATGTGCCCTTTAGACCTCTGGCTCCTGTAGATTTGTTATGTCCTAGGGATTTATAAATGAATTTTAAAGTTAAGCAGTTTAAGATAGGAGATCTGGATCAGCCAGGATATCTCAACGAGTCCTAAAAGCCAATGCTTGGGTTAGAAGAGAGGGTTCAAAAACCCACCACTGACACCAAGAGAAAAAAGCAGCAGTAAAGATGTGACATGGGGCTTTAACTTCTCAATAGCCCTAAGCCAAGCATGAAGGTTTAGATGTGGGGGTGACTTCTGCAACCAGAAAGGAAACTGGAAATTCATCTCTGCAACCACTAGAAACCAAATTCTACACGAGCGACCCAAATAGTGAGCAGGAAACAGACTCCTTTTTAGAGTCTCCCATGAAGAGCGTCCCTGTTCATACACTGGGTTCCTGCCAGTGAGCTCTGAATTGGATTCTAGACTTGAGATCTCTGAGATGATAAATTTGTGTTGTTGACATCACTGAGTTTGTGGCAATCTGTTGCATGGCAACAGGAAATTATCTACAAAGATTCAGGTACTCAGATTGTGAGGATCGTCAGAATATGTGTGTGTGTGTGTGTGTGTGTATGGTACTTCATTACCACCTTGGAAGAGCCATTTTCTTAGGCTTATACCTGATTTTAACAAAAATTTTATAGCTTTTAGTTTCTGTCCTTTTTGATTAAGAGGAACAAGAAAAACCAAAATGTATTTTTTTTTTCTTTTTTTACATCAAGCATGCAGAGGCCCACACGTCTCTCAGCGACACAAAGACTTTAATCCATAATTCTGACGTCTGTAACCAGTGTAAGAATCTTATAGTTCAGAAGCTGCATGTATTTCCCCCTGACTCACTTGTTCTTAGTTTTCTAAACTTGGCGTCTGCTTCACAAATAGTACCTTTCATCATTAAAATAAGATGATATTTTGTGATAGGATTCTAATGGTCGGGACCTAAATCCGTGGGGAGTTGATCTGGTGGTGGCATCCACCACCACCTCACCCCTCTTTTAGTTTCTGTGTCTGGCCATTTCCAGAGACCCAGAAGGAAATTATCCCACCAACCTGCTTCCCTGTGGTGTGCTGCTCATCCTCGGCCTTGGCAGAACTTGGGGAGCTGGAAGCAGAGTTGGAAGGACTGCACAGAGAGGCAAAGGAATCTGGGGACGGGTTGTTGGTTGCTCTCCAGAGAGTAGAGGCTGGCGTGGACAAGGTTCCTCCACCCTTAAGAAGGGTCTCTGCCATTCCAACCAGTTCTTCAAACTGGGTGACCGCCTGTGGTAACACTGGAAAGGCAACAGAAAAGTGGCAATTGACAGACACGTTAGTAACATGACACCTGTGTGTGCTCACAAGTGTGTTTGTGCTACAAAGGGATCAAGAACTTTGCTTGTGATAATCTGCTTGAGAGTGAGTTTTTAAAACGATTTATTTCATATATGAGTACACTGCAGCTGTCTTCAGACATACCAGGAGAGGGCATTGGATTTCATTACAGATGGTTGTGAGCCATCATGTGGTTGCTGGGATTTGAACTCAGGACCTGTGGAAGAGCAGTCAGTGCTCTGAACCCCTGAGTCATCTCTCCAGCCCCGATAATGAGTTTTGAAACACTGGTTATATTTGAATGTCTATGCATTACTTCGAATTAAAAACAATGTTTCAAAAGTTGGTTCTTCTCTACCTATTCTAGGACTATGATTTGAGGACATGGAAGCTCTTGTGTAGTGACATATTTGTTATCAGCCACCTCCTAGGAACCCACCTTAGGCCAATGTAAATGCCATGAGACCATTAACCATGGATTCAAATAAGGTGTGTGATTGTTTAGCCAGGGAGCTAAACAAATTTCATCAGACCAATAATCCTGTACAGCTGCAGCCAAAACTCATGTTGTCCCATATTAAAGATGAATTTTGGAAATCAACTGAATTACTCTGTTCCTATGGTATTGGAAAGTTACATATTCAAAGTTTCATGGGACCCTGTAAACTAGTCTTTTTGCTTTTTGTTTTCTAATGAAAAATAGCTTGAGGATGGAGCTGGAAGAGACCTTGGACTTGGCCTAACTTAATTCCTCACTCAGTGAGGTTGAGGTGCTGCTTGTTACAAAGGGAGCCCTCTGAGTTCCCTTTGGGGGACTATCTTCATCAGGTATATTGCTGAAATATAATCTTTACACTAACTGGTGATGTATTCAAACCAGGACACGCATGCTGTGTTAGCAGGAACATTTAATAAAAAGAAATTCTCCTTGCTTGCTCTTTCAACAAGTACATTAAGCACCCCGCCCCCATGTGCTGCCTCTTAATCAATCAGCAGTGCTGTATTGAACAGGAGCAGGGTAAAACCCTTGGATTTTCCTAAAGCAACAGGGGTGTGTACTACAGGTGGCACACATAGGAACACACATAGGAGTTTATGCTAATGAGGTTGCATACACACATAGGAGTTTATGCTAATGAGGTTGCATACACACATAGGAGTTTATGCTAATGAGGTTGCTAGGAGTTGAGCCTTCCATACCCACTAGTAGAACCTCTGAAGTAGAGGTTGGACACAAGACAGACATCATAGAAACCCCACTAATGGCACAGTGCTCAAACACATGGGCAATCAATAAACCCATCATACTTACATAACGACACTTCAGACAGTCTTTGGGCACTGAACTCTGAGGAGCTTCCTAAGGGTCAATATTCCATGTACAGTCACAATGCTGGCGGAACAAAGTGTTCAACACAGCAGCTTTATATTTGGTAGCCTAGACTCTGCCTTCTTTGTATTCTACTCCGTATCGATCCTTCCATCCTCCCCACCCCCACCCCCACCCCCCAATGCAACTGTGATGTAATGGGTTTCAGTGAGTTCTGTGAGGTTGTTTTTTTGTTTTGTTTTTCTTTTTTTTTTTTCCTAGAAAATTGTCCAAGGCAGGGGTGGGACGGGAAAACTTCAATTTGTAGTTGGTGTCAAGTTTGGGCCAGTTTGTAGACCCAAAGAAATAAAACTGTGTAAATGTCATGAAGACAAATGAGGTACGTTCTGGCTTTTATATGAAACATCACTGCAGGTTCATTTGTAGAGTGGCTGGACCCCGGATGGTTGTGGAAGCTTTAGGAGGTGGGCCTAGCTGGGGGAAGGGGCCCCACATGCTTTGAACAGTATATCTGGTCCCTGGTTCCTGGCTCACTTTCCCTTGTCTTGTCTGACTTCTTGTCTACTCTGACAGCAGCCACTTCTCCATCTAAGGTTTTCCTCACTCTAGGCCCCCAGACAGAGCCAGACGCCCACAAATGCCCTCTGAAAGTACGAGCCAAAGGAGAGCTCTCCTTCCTTAAGCTGCTTATATTAGACAGTGTGTCTGAGTAGCAGCAAAAGCAATTAGTAGCGGGATGTGACCTAGGCTGTAACGGGGAGGGTTGGGCTCAGAGAGGGCAAGGTCTTTCCCTGAGGTGACCAATACTGAGCTGCAAGGAGGGGAAGAAGCGGGAAATAAATAGTCACAGAGAAGGAGAGAGGCCATCAGAGGCAGAGGTACACAAGCTCTCTGCTCTCGGAGATCCAAAGTGCCAACGCAGGAATGCAGAGAAGAAGGAATCGGACGTGAAGTAGGTTCAAGGATCTTGACGGGTTTCCCTGATCACAAAGGTTGTTACTGTGCATTCGCTTACGCCTCTCTAGATTCAACGTCCTTATCTCTCTTGTCATTCACTATGTTAGAAAACCAGAACCTTACTGACACACAGCGGGCTGTCACAGTTCTCCTTCTGTTTAAGGCTGTGGGGCGAATGTTTTACCTGTTGAATTAGCTCTTCTTGGATGGAACACATGGACTTTGAAGTCTGACTTACATAGTTGAAAGAAGAAATAATGTAAGAAAAGGGGATGAGTTTGAGCCAGGAAGTTCTTCACGGCCTTGTAAGAAAACCCCTTGCTTTAGATGTGGACAAGTTTTGTTTGTTCTAGAACGCAGCATCAAGCAGTTTCCAAAATATACCTTCCGCTTGGCATTTTGATCTTTTCTTCATTTGTTCTGCATAATACTCTAAGATTCATTAACACTGTGTATATAATCAATTCATATGTATGAATATAGCAATATACACATATATATACATACATGTACACACACACACACACACACACACATATATATATTTATATTGCTAACTAGTATCCCACTACTCTGCAATTTATACTCTGTGATGAATAATCAATTCACCTATGGATAGATTGTCATTAGAAGAAAAAAAACTGTGATGATGTCTCTGATTATGTCGATACTGAAGATTCCCAAGAGCATAGTAGGGTTACCAGGTACAAATGTTTTCAAGACTCATGATGTCTTTCCTAACTTACACAGTTATCTGTCATATAATCCCTTTTTTTTGAATCAACAGTAAAAGGTATTAACACTTGTTAACAATTTTACCTTTTCTGACAGGTCCGAAATTTGAGGTTAAATATGTGTATGTTTGATTTTTGATTATTTGAATTTCTTTCTTGAATTATGTGTGTCTGACCATGAGACAGTAGTGTTAGGCTTTGTTATGATGTGTGTGTGTGTGTGTGTGTGTGTATATATATATATATAGTCTCCTGCAGCCCTGATGGGTAAGCAACAGTCTGATCACCACTCTCTTACACTCTCTTATTTAGTGTGTTATGAACTCACAGGGCTTTTACAGAATGGTTTAAGAATGTCCAGTTCAGTGGCTCTCAGTCTGTGGATTGGGACCTTCAGTGGTCAAACGACCCTTTCACAGGTGTCCCCTAAGACCTTTGGAAAACACAGATGTTTACATGACAATTCATAACAGTAGCAAAATTGCAGATATGAAGTAGCGACAAAAATAATTTTATGGTTGGGGGAGTGGTCACCTCACCATGAGGAGCTGTATTTAAAGGACTGAAGCCTTGGGAAAGTTGAGAACCACTGGGCTACTGCACCATGCATTACTTATTATTACTAACTCCTTCAAATTATTAACATTGTAACATTTTCTTTCTTTAATTTAAGGCTGGGCTTTGCATATCTTGAAGGTTTGGTCCCTGGTAGGTAGGTAGGTAGGTAGACCAATCATTGATCGTTGACTGGGTCATACAAGTTCTATCTTGTCAATGTATTAACCTACAGGTGTACTCCTAAATAAATTAAAAAAAAAAGACTTACTTTTTAAAAATTTGTGTGTGTGTGTGTGTGTGTGTGTGTGTGTGTGTGTGTGCCTCTGCCACAGGTTTGTGGGTACAGAATGGAGCCAGAGAAGGGGGTTGAATCCCAGGAGCTAGAGGTCATGAGATGGTAGGCAACTGACATTGGAACTAAGCTCCGATCTTCTGAAAGAAGAAACAAGAGATTTTAACTGCAGAGTCACCATCTCTGTGGCCCTGGGCTCAGAAGTTGATGGCGTATGGAGAGGCAGCAGTAGACATGTCTAGGGACGGGGTCTGGATGAAGTAGGCCACTGTGGGCGTGTTCTTGAGGACTGTCTCTTGTTTTGAACCCCTCCTTCTATTTCTTTGCCAGTGCCAGGCAGGCAACTTTGTTCTTCCATGACTCCTGCCAGGATGTTCTTCCTCACTGTGGCCCAGAAACAGATACCCATGACATCAGAAACCACCAACCAACCGGATATGTGCTCTCAGGTATTGCCATAGAGACAGCAGGAGCTAAGGACATGGGGCAGATGCGTTCCTCCAAGTGTTTATCTGCTAGTGTTGTCATGCCTTAAGCACACATCTGAAGCAGGCACCGAGCCTAGCCTGGCCACAACGAAGACACATTTCTAAATAAACAGATGTTGGAGTTAGTGCTCAATGGTAGAGCCTTACTTGTCAAGCTATGGGCTTGTCCCTTGGTGCTGTAATTCAATACACATGATGAAAACATGCACACGTGGGTTTAGTAGTATAGTATTGGTATGTTCTTGGTAAAATGTTCGCTTTTGAGTGCTTTTTAAAAACTCCTTCATCATTAAGACCAATTAAATAGTAAGTTGTAAGTTGTGGGCTGGAGAGATGGCTCAGCTGTTAAGAGCACTAACGGCTCTTCCAGCAACCACATGGTGGCTCCCAACCATCTGTAATGGGATCTGATGCCCTCTTCTGGTATGTCCGAAGACAGAGACAATAATAAGATAAATAAATAAATCTTAAAAAAAAAAAAAAAACCTTGTAAAAATTTACAAAGAAACTTTCCTCCCAGGATATATAGTCTCAACCTTTATGTATAAATGAAATTATATGTACTTTTCTCACATGTGAGGGATCATGTGAGTATGCATGTTCATGGGAAGGTCAGCAGTTTATGTCTGGTATCCTCTGGTCACACTTCATTTATATTAGAGGCATGGTCTTTACCTTGAACCCAGAACTTGCAGACTCAATCAGTCTAGCTTGCTCCCTAGTGCTGGCATTCTAGGTGGGCTGCCACACACATCTGGGATTTATGAGAGTATTGGAACTCCAGACTCTGGTCCTTATGCGCAGGTGACAAACACTTTACACCTCTAAACAATTTTGTACTGAACTATAAACTCACACTACTGCCACAGCCCCAAACAACTAACTGTAACTCTTTAATATTATAGTAAAAAAAAAAAACTAGCCAATGTTGAAATTTCTCTGATTATCTGTGTCTATATTTTCTTTTCTTTTTTGCCTCTGATGTTATATATTAAAAATATCATGACTCTTGTGTACAAAATCCCACCGTTCACATCCAACCATCACCCATGGCCCCACTCTGAACCTCAGAACAGCTTTAAAAGAAAGATGGTGGTTTTCCTATTCAAGAGCTAAGGGAACACTGCTCAGTTTTTATGGATCTTGAAAAATGGTGACCCTCTTCCCTCCCCAAATCTCTGCCCCTTCAGGCCCTAGCCCACTTGGGCAAATAAGGAGCTGGGGGGTAGAAAGTGCCAGCAGCCCTGGGGGTTGTGGGGTATCTCAGGCATGGAAGTCACGCCTCCGTTTGGAGGGTGGGATGAGATTTGAAGAAGGTCAGCAGGCAGCTTGTGGCTCTCTAGCTTGACCTTGATAAGGTGGTTGGCCAGGGCAAACCCCTCACCATCCAGTAGGCCATCCTTGTCCACATCTGCCAGCTTCCAGATTTTCCCCAGGGTGTTGGGCAGCTTGGACTTCACTATTTCCTTCTTGGCATTAGCGCCTGTGATCTTGCCATTGACAGTGTGTAGAAGATCTCATCATAGGTGGGCTTGTCCTTGCCAACTGCCTACTCAACATCATCAATGCCCTCGCCATCCCCCTCGCCATCCCCCTCGCCGTAGCCATGCCCAAAGGGCCCATTCATGGTGCCATTAAAAGCACCAACCTTCACAGCCTGTGAGGGCATCAGGAGCTCCTCCTGGCGCACCATCACCATCAACCAAACTATGCCATTGGCCAGCCTACCCATGTACCCAGCAGCTTGGGTTTCAAGGACTGGATTTGCAGGAGTTCCGGCATCTTACGCAGGCTTGGGAAGTCGCCAGAGGAGATCTGGTGCTCCTGCTCGGTCTTCTGGTAGATCTCTTCCAGGTTGTTCACCAGCTCTTTCTTCTTGTTCTCTTTCCGGAAGACATTGGGCATCTCCTCCTTGAGGGAGCTGATGGAGTAGGCATGGCCTTTGGCCAGCCTGGACCACTTGATTAGGTCATTGAGCTTCCTAAGGGCAGAGACTGGATGTCTTTGAAGAGGTCCTGCCCCTCTGCCTCAAAGAGCTTCCAGTTGTCAGAGATGAGCAGTGGGCGTGACCAGAAGGAGCCAGTGTAGACACGGACTCCCTCAGGGGTGTTGATCATCTTCCCTAGCGACCACACGATAGTTCCAAACAGTCACATCAGCTGCTGTGTCTCAATTTGGTCAGCTTTGTTCAGCACCACACGGATTGTGTCCTCGGGATTTTTGAGGGCTTTGATGACTTCTAAAAACTCATCTGAGATGTCAGCTTGTAGGCGTCAAATAACAGGATGATGCTGTCCACATGCTCTGCGAACCACTCAAGGACAGCTGCAAAGAAATAACTCAGCTGATGCGCTGCTTTTCTCCAGACAGGATCCCAGGAGTGTCAACGATGCTGATGCTGCCCAGTACTGGGTTAGGCAGCAGTGCACACATGAGCCAGTTGAGGAAGGCGTTGCTGAAGGCATTGAGCTTGTGGAAGGGGTCCTGTGGGTCCACAACAAGCGCGCTGCCGGGTACCATGCCCTCGGTGGGGCCATGCATGACTGTGATGAAGGAATCGGTGGTGGGATCCGGCCCCATACGCATCCCTGGAAAGTCCTGCTTGATTAGGTGGCTGACGAAGGTGGTCTTGCCGGTCGGTGCTGTACTGGCTGACCAGGCGCACCATCGGCTTGTTGTTGAAGCCAGCGTCCTCCATCGCGGGCGAGTGGAAATGCGGCCGAGCGTTTCTATGTTTTCAGTCGATCCGAGTCAGGACCAAGAAGGATCATACGCTAGACCGCTTCTTCTACCTTAACCAGTTTCTTTCTGTGATCTGGATTTGTCCTTGCAGATTCTAAACTGGAGAAACTGAGTCATTTGTTATCAAAGCCTTTTCTCCGCCTGGAATTTGCTGGCTGCACCCATCAGGTTATAGAACACATTTCCTTTGCACTTTTTGATGTCCATCTGAAGGCTTGATTGGGTAGTTTCTACCTGGTGGGTGGGTTTCCGCTGATGATGGCTCCTCAGATTCAGTTTGTTTTAGGGGACTGCTGAACTGGGATGTGTTTCTTTACCACTCACTAGATTAAGGTCATCGATAAACTTTCTCATTGACTCTTTGGTTTGTTTCCCAATGGTAGGACACATGCTTCTTTTCGAAAGTTGTTGGCTTTCAAAGTAATACATTTCTCTAGGTGACTGCTGCATTCTTCGCTTTTTTTTTTTTTTTTTTTTTTTTTTTTTTGCCATTTTGAACTCCTTAGGGATATGTTTCTGTCATGGTTACCATGCCTCTGTGACTCGCCAACTGTCACATCTTGGGTCCGTAGGAGACTCTTCCAGCTCACACCTTCATACCATCTCCACTAGACTTTTCTTGCTTCCTGTTCTGACATTCAGGCAATATTTCTTCCTGACTCTCCCACAGTCTTGTGGTGTGTTTCTCTTGCTGACAACTAGAATAGGTCTTTTCCCTGAGAAGCTGGGGCTTTGAGTGGGAGACCACATCCGGGTATTAGAAACATTATACCATCGGGCTCTTGTTTCCAGACCCACGTGGTGCATAATATTAGAAAATATACGTCACTTTCGTTAGTTATTTTTAAGCAGAATCTTTGCAGCCCAGGTTGGCCTTGAATCCAGTGTACTGCCTCAAACTGCCTCAAATACACGATCTTCTTTAGCCTCCCCAGGTCCTAAGATTATAAATGTGTACCATTGCAACCAGATGAGATTACCTGATAAAAAATATTTTTTATTTTTTTAAAATGTGTGTGTGTGTGCCCATCCCTTCTAACTGTGGGGTAACATATCCGAACATCTACTATCTATATAGCCTTGTGCAAGTTTCTTAACCACCCTGTGCCTCAGTTTCTTCATCTCAGAGAGGGAGAGACTGAAACTACTCCTATGGGTGGCTGGTGAGCACTTCAAACAGTGTCAGACAACATTGTTTCGTTACTACTCAGTTTAGCACTGAAACACTTTACCACACACACACACACACACACACACACACACACACACACACTTCCTTCTTTTTCAGAATATTCTTAAGTAGTCTGACTCTCTTATTTCTTCAGGTTAATTTAAGGATAGTTTGGTCAAGTATTAAAAGCAAAATTAAGGGTTGGGTGTAATTCAGTTGACGTATTGCTTGCCCTGGATGAATGAAGTACCAGGCTGGATCCTCGGCAGCCGATAAAAACAGATGTGCTGCATGCCCGAATCCCAGCATTCGGGAGGCTCAAAACCAAAACACAGTCATTGGTGATTTAAAGAAGAAAGCAAGCTGCTAGCTTCGTGAGGATGAACTGACATCTTTTCTTCCCTGTCTTTGACTGTGACATGCCTCAGTTAATACAGGCTTGGATGTTTCTCAGCTGTATGTTTTCCCTCATGGCACACACATTTACACTAGGGTAACTAGTCAACCCTTAAAGCTACTTGTAATTGATGGGAATCAGTTCTGGTTTAACCAATTAAAAACCAGCAGCACTAAATACTGATATTTATCTCCTACCCGTATACATTTACTCTCTCCGTGTGTGTGTGTGTGTGTGTGTGTGTGTGTGTGTGTGTGCGTGTGTGCATGCGTGCATATACATGTGTGGGCAAAGGAGTACATCATGTGGGAATTAGCTCTCTCCTACCATTCGGGTTACAAGGATGGAACTCAGGGCTGCCAGGATGGCAGATGGCAGGGGCGTTTACCCACTGAGCCATCTTGCTGGTCTCCATTTATCACATTTTAAATAAAATAAGGTTTAACACCTAGAGTTCTTCCTTTCTACCCTCCCCAACCCCTGACTTGTTTGGCATGAATTAGTCTTTATAACCCTAAATAACTGTAATGTACATAAGTAACTCTTTCTGGACTCTTTTGGATTAGAGAATTTCATCTATATAATGAGGCAACGTAGGCCCCTTTAAACTCTCCCCCGACATACGAACACACAGAGTTCGCATATCCAAACACATCCACACTTCTCTCCACCATACTGGATCTTCCTGCAGGATTTCTAGTTTAACCAGTACCATGCCAACCACAGAACACAGTTTCTGGCTATCATATTTTTCTCTTCTTTTCTGGGATGACCACGTGGAGGAAGCACACTCTACTTTTGGCTCTAAAGTAGAAAGGATGTAGCATATATTTTTTATATGATATTGCTACATTGTCCTTTTACTGGCTTCACAGTTTCATGCCATATGGAATTAAGTTACTTCCTTTTAGATCCTTGAAGGAATCGCTCAGCCCCCTGGGGAGTTGCAGTGTCACTAATGCCATTTTGATTCCTGTCCTTAGCCTGTGACATGCTTGTTCTGTTTGGTCTGAAATTTCACAATGCTTTGGACAACTACTTTTATCTCATTATATCGGGATGCAAGTGGTTTTTAATCTTATGAAATATTTAATAACAGGCCTACATTTAAATGCAAATTTCATGAAAGTTAAAATCATTACTACTCATATCTGTCAATTAGTATTTATAACCAAAAGTACAATTTACTGTGGGAACACAGGTATTTATCTTTAATCGATCCTGGCACTTGGTGAATGCTAAGCAGGCAGTCTGTCACCAAGCCACATCCGTAGCTCAAGTATATAAACGTCTTTGCTCTCAGGTGGGGTCTTTTGTTCTGGAAATGCACATCCGTTAGTTCTAGAAAGACACTGGATTCTTTAAAACATGACTTCTATATTTTGGGGTTCCTTGCTCGGGTATGTTTGCTTAATAGTATTTATTTCCCCTTTCTTTGTCTTCTTGCTTTAATAGCCATAAGACTTTAACCTTCACTTCCAGATAGTCAATTGTATTTCTACATTCTCGTTCCTTTCTAGAAGTAGTCTGTTCTTGTTTCATGGATATAGGCTCTTTTCTTATGCCTTGTTTTCATGTCCCGTTTCCCATACCAGAACATTTTCATGGATTATTTTATTTTTACATCTTTTGTATTCTGTTTTGTATGTGTATGCATGTGTGTGGGCATACACGTGTCTTAGTGCACACGTGAAGGCCAGAGGAAGACCTTGTAGCAGTTAGTTCTCTCCTTCCACCATGTGGTCCTGGGGATCAAACTCAGGTCACAGGACTTGGTGGCCAGTGAATTTATCCTCTAAGCCATCTCATTAGCCTATGCTAGAGTTGTTTCTCAAGTAACCATACACTCTTTTTCTTAGATGTGCCGAGTGTCCCTGAATCCATAGCTTTAATTTAGCTTCTCTTGGAAGAAAACTCAGCTTCTGATGTGGTCCAGAAATGATGGTGTATTTAAGAGTTTGTGGTCTGGTCCTCCTGCCTCTGCCTCCTATGAGCTGGGATTATACGTGTGTCACTGTGTCTGACTTAAGGAGTTTTTTCATGAATAAAAGGAGAAGAATAAGGCAGAAAATCAAATGACTTAAAAGCTTTATTTTTATTTTTGAAGTGTGTGTGTGTGTGTGTGTGTGTGTGTGTGTCTGTCTGTCTGTCTGTCTGTCTGCCTGAATGTCTGTGAATCTCATCTGTGCTGGGTGTTCACAGAGGCCAGAAGAGGGAGCCTCTGGAACTGGAATGAAAACCATCTGTGGATGGCTTTGAGCCACCATGTGTATCCTGAGAATCGAACCTGGATTCTCTGAAAGAGCAGTGTTCTTAATGGCTTAGTTATTTTTCAGCCCCCTATAATTCCCTCTCTCCTTCCTTTCTTCCTTTCTTTTCTTTTCTGTTGTCAATTTAAAACACACACACACACACACACAACAAAATCAGATGAAGGCGATACTAAGTTACCATTGCTGAGTTTCCCTGCTTGCGCCAGACCTGGGTACAGAACCTACCATTGTTTCATTCTATTCCCACAGTAACAGGTAAACAACATACTGACGCTATCTTGTAGATAAGGAAGTTGAAACTGGGAGAGAGGACAGAGGACTTGATCTCAGCTATTGTGGTGAGTGAACAGCTCAGGCGCTGAAATCAAAGTGTGTGGGTGGAAACCAATGCTCTACCCGCAGGTCAGTCTAGGGCTTGGTCTTTCAGCACATTCAAAGCTCCAGAACAGCTTACAATGAAATAGGAATCCTGTCCCCCGAAAACGTCACCAGAAGAGAACAACAATTATAAAAATACCGTCTAAAGTGAAGAAATAAAAGGCTAGTGGTCTGTTCAGAGAATAAACATCTACTCACGTGGTCCTTAAACCTGTGAGTTCTTTTTTTTATAATAACATGTTAAAAAGATTTATTTATTTATTTATTTATTTATTTATTTATTTATTTATTTATTTATTTATTTATTTATTATAAGTGCACTGTAGCCATCTTCAGACACACCAGAAGAGGGCATCAGATCTCAGTACAGATGGTTGTGAGCCACCATGTGGTTTCTAGGATTTGAACTCAGGACCTCTGGAAGAGCAGTCAGTGCTCTTAACCACTGAGCCATCTCTCCAGCCTGTCATTTTCTAAAACACTGTTGCTAACACAAAGGCTCCTGTGCCGCCTGTGGAACCAGTCACCCAGTGGCTCTTCACAGATCGCGCAGTTTCCACTTTCTAGAGCTGTCCTGGCAGGAAGGGCGGGATGAGTTCATCTGGAAACCACAGCATGTTTGACTTTTCTCATTCCCCCCTCTGAGGCCCCGCATGTACACAGCTTCAGTTCAGTAATCTGTTGAATACTACGAAATGAATACAATATTTGAGACACTGCAGGACAATCTAAATTATCTCTGCAACAACTAGATATATTCATATTTAAATTTAGCTCTCCGCCGATTGCTTAAGTGTAAATTGTAAATTTGAGCTCTCTCGGGAACTGATTTTCTTTTCCATTTTTAACTGTTGATCTGCAATTATGCCATATTTTACAGGAGTCACATTTGGTCCCTTTCATCTACAATGCCAAAACCCTTTGACGTTTACCTTGCAGCATGACCAAAGACTGTCGAAGCCGGCTGTTCTCCTTCCGGATGCTTCTTAGCTTTTCTTTCAGGGTGTCGATTTTGTTACAAAGTTCCTCCTTGGACAGTTCGGCCAAGGGTGTTTCCTCATCGCTGGAACTCTCCCCAGGCAGAAAGGCGTTTCCTGAATACGGGTTTCTCTATAACATAAAGCACAGACAACAAAAGAAGACACTTTGCAGTTCCTTTAACATCCACCCGGTGTTCTGTACTTTAGCGCCATGTGTCAGACCTACGCATGCCTGCCTCCACACGCAGCTGCAACGTATGGTCCCAGCTTTGTCCTCCCCGCTCCAGAACTCAGAATGGGACGCACGAAAAGGTTCATGTTCCCTTTTCAAATAGAAGACAGGAGCCTGACTTTCTGCCCACCTGGTGAAAGCAGAATATTTCATATCGCAGTAGACTCAGCAAGGCCATGGTTAAAACCTGGGCTCCTGCCAAAAATCTGACTCCTACTCTGGATTAGCACACTAGGCATGGTGACACATGTCTCTAATGCCAGTAGAGACAGGAGGTCAGCCTGAGACACATAGAGAGTCCAGGTCAGCCTGGACTAGACAGAAAAAATACCCTATCCCTTTTTGGAAGCTTAGTAAGCTCCCAACAAACCCTTGCTCTGCACATCACAACGATGATTTGTAACCATTAATAAAAGACACTACATATTGTAAGGACAGTAGTCACACATAGGAACAAGCATAGGGTGGCAGCTAAAGTAGAGCCTCTTAGTGTGCTGCTGCTGATGTAATTTTCTAATGATATAGTCATTTGGTGGCAATGCGTGAAACCACACTTTTGGTGTGTGCGTTCTTCTGTATGCATTTTGGATTTCTATAAGATGTTCTTTTGAATTCTTCAATAAATCAAAGGAACGAGTGGAGCTGGGAGGGAGGGCGCTTGCTGAGCATGCATAAGACCCTGGTTGTCTCTAGCTTGCAAGGAAAATGTCCAACAAGAACATGTCTATAGAGTATCCTGACTTTTGGTTTCCAATCGTAGAGTCTAACTAAGTCTTTTATCTTTATGCCTGTATCTTGTTTCGAGACTAGATATCATTAACAAATAGTAAATAGTATGCAAACCCTTTATGAGGAAAACAAACAGACAAACAAACAAAAAACCTTTACTGAATGACACCCTCGGTGTGGAAGCAAAAGTTCAGAGATAAAAAGCTATAAGTAAAATAAAATTGATTATCCTCATATTAAACTGTACTGAGTTAAGGCAATTCTAATAGAAATTTAAAATGGACTATACAATTGTAAGCATAACAGCCAAGAATAGCCAAAGAATTCGGAATGAGTCATCAGAAGCTGAGACTTCCTCTATCAATTCAAGCTGTTATTAAAAATTCAGAATATGTCAGTTTGGTCCTGACACAGAGACAGTTAATATTACCAAGAAATAGAGGTTAAAAAAAAATAGATGCCTGAAGAGCTGTGTGTGGGACAGAGAGGTCTGGCAGCTCAGCGGGGACAGGAGATCTGCTCAACCAAGGCTTCTGTAATGCTGGTCCACTGGGACTTGGAAAAACAGGTAAACAAATAGATCCCTTCCTCATTATAAACACTATGCATGGACCAGCGCTCTCACACACAGAGATTTATACACACAAACACCCACATATAGATGCTTCCATATGTGTACACATAACACATGAATACTTAACACACACACACACACACACACACACACATATTCAAATTTCTGCAGACAAATTAAGAATTTATACATCAAAAGCAAAATGTAAATGCTATACAGGAAATATAAATATGTGTTTTCTCGACTGAGTGGGCATTTCCTAGATATAAAATCGTTGCTCAAAGTCTTTAAAAAAAACAAATTAAAATGAAGAACTTTTATTTACAAGACACATTAAGCAAGAAAAAAAGACCATAAGAACCGGTGGGAAATGCCAGCAGTGTTGTTAACCAAATCAGCAACTCAGTGGGAAAAGGAATAAATGAAAAGGGGCATTTTACAGAACAGAGAAGGTATACGTCTCATCAGTAGACCCAGAGGTATTCAAGGTCATCAGTGAACAGAGGTCAAAATCACCATCAGTTACCATTAACCCAAGGAATCTGACAAAACTAAACAGGGTGTGCGTGGAGCGCTGTTTCTCCTTATGTTGTTATGTGAAGCACTGTAATATTACCCTATGAAGTTTAACACTTATTCCCCCTTTGCTCTTGTAAATGATCCCCAGGGCTGTGTGTGCACTCAAGGGGACATGCCCAAGACTTTCAGTTGGAGCAAAATCCATAATGATGAGAATCTAAAGACAATCCAAGTGCCTACTGTGAGGATAGGGAGCCACTTATACTGAACTCAGACAGTTGGATTTACATGCCACTGCCTGGATAAGCCATACGGAATCAATGTTAGTATAATGTTAAGTGACTAAAGCAAGTTCGGAGGTAAATATACACTGTACCATCTGTGCAGTTACAAAGTTAAGAAGCCAGCACAGCAGCACACACCTGTGCCAGCTCCTTAGGAAGCTGAGGCAGGAGGATCACTTGATTCCAGAAAACAAGGCTACACTAACAACATAGTGAAAACCCTCTCCAAAAGAGAGACAGAAACGAGACATTTAAATGATTGGTAAATAATTTAGAAACACGTATTCTACATAACATATAATCTATATATGTAATAGTTATTTATATATGCGTGTGCTTTGTTTTTTCAAAAAGCTGGCTAGGGACACAGTTCAGTGGCAAAGTGGTTGTTTGGCATGTGCAGGGCACAAACCCTGTGGTGGGGAGGGGGGACTGAGTGTAGAGAGACAAGATTGCAGATGACCACAGCAGGAGCAGACTGATGGGGACCATATGAGGATAGGAAGTGGTTTTAATGGAGTTTATTTCTTTTAAATAATCTCATGCAGAGGGGAAAATAAAGAGTATTTGTTCCTCAGTCTCCCTGTCCAAAGATCAGTGTCTCTCTCCTTTGTGTGCATCAGAAGACATCTTCCTTCTCTCTTCCCAAGGGTCTTTTCCTGAGCATGCACTCAAGGTGCTTGGAATGTGATATTTATAAATCTCACACTAGGCTGCACACACTAGGCACGTTGCCATCTCTGTTACTGTGACAGCAGGCGAAAGGCTTTTTTTCCCCCTCACCTGGAGCTCATCCGCATTCTTTCCTTCTCTGTGGGTTCTAGTCACAGTTTCTCTCTTGAGATTGTCACAGAGCTAATTTGGTGGCTGATCGTGTCCGAGGAAAGAAGAAACAGATGCTCGTGTTCAGCTTTTAGTTCTAGAATATAGTTTTTGAGGTCAAAACTGAAGCAATAATTGAAAATGTCTCAAACTATGGTGAGATTAAAAAAAACTTGTAGTGATATGTGTGATGTGTGTGTATATATATATATACATATATACATAAGTTGATATATACATGCATTGTATACACACAAATGCACATACACACATATATTAACTAGCACATGTGTGTATGTGTGTGTGTATCTGTACACATATCACTGGAAATTTTCAGTGTAAAGTGTCACGTGTAAAGACCAAATTCAGATACCTCTAGGATGAAAGTTCTTTAAAAAATAATCTGAGAGTAGAAAAGAGAAAGGCACAGGGGAAGCTCATGCTATGAGACACTCTGGTGCTTGGAGGGTGCGGGGCAGAGAATAAGAAACAGGAATATCAGAAAATCAAAGTCAAATGCCTGCTTTCCTCCTTCACTGGCTCCTTTAGAAGAAAAGATGGATTTTAGGAGTGGAGATGTAGGGGATAAACATACTGTGCACTGCTTGTGGGCATGCTGACTGTGGGGGGACCTTCAGAAAATCATCTTATGTGGCAATGAAATGTTATCCCTTACATTCCCCAAGGCTGAAACTTTTGCTGGACCTCACAGCCAGAGGTCCAACAAAAGTACATCTTGAGGCTACTTAAGATTGCTAGCCCACTGTCTGCTTCCCTTAAAACAAAATAACACCTAACACAAACAATCCAAACCAAAACAACAACAAACCCCTGCCTCTAAGAGACCAATACATTTGATCTCACTTGTCTTGGATTTCCAATATAATCTAACTTTATAACCTAAGCTAATGAGTAGCTGTTACCCTAATTAATGTACTTCACCATACTTCTGACCCAGGGTGATGCATGTCTATCGTTTGCTGAAGGCAGCCAATACAGAGGTTAAAAGCAACTCTGTAAAAGCTACCAGAGAAATTAAAACAGCCATTTGTGGATATTGGTTGATAAACAATGACATTTGCAGAATTGCTTTTTGTCTGGGTCAGTTGGTATCAGTTGGAGCCAGTGACGTAATCCCTTATTAAAAAAACAAAACAAAACAGTATGTACTGGGAAGACCCAGAAATGAGCCCATACACCTATGGTCACTTGATCTTTGACAAAGGAGTGAAAAACATCCAATGAAAAAAGACAGCATTTTCAACAAATGGTGCTGGTTCAACTGGAGGTCAGCAGGGAGAAGAATGCAATGTGATCCATTCTTATCACCTTGTACAAAGCTCAAGTCCAAGTGGATCAAGGATCTCCACATAAAACCAGATACATTGAAACTAATAGAAGAGAAAGTAAGGAAGAGTCTTGAATACATAGGCACAGGGGAAATTTTCCTGAACAGAACACCAGTGGTTTATGCTTTAAGATCAAGAATTGACAAATGGGACCTCATAAAATTGCAAAGCTTCTGTAAGGTAAAGAACACCATTAATAGGACAAAACAGCAACCAACAGATTGGGAAAAGATCTTTTCCAATCCTACATTTGATAGAAGGCTAATATCCAATATATACAAAGACCTCAAGAAGTTAGAACCAAGAAAATCAAATAACCCTATTAAAAAATGGTGAACAGAGCTAGACAAAGAATCCTCAACTGAAGAATACTGAATGACTGGGAAGCACCTAAAGAAATGTTCAACATCCTTAGTCATCAGGGAAATGCAAATTAGAACAACCCTGAAATTCTACCTCACACCAATCAGAATGGCTAAGATCAAAAACTCAGGTGACAGCAGATGCTGGCAAGGATGTAGAGAAAGAGGAACACTCCTCCATTGTTCGTGGGATTGCAAGCTGGTACAACCACTCTGGAAATCAGTCTGGTAGTTCTTCAGAAAACTGAACATAATACTACCTGAGGACCCAGCTATAGTACTCCTGGGCATATACTCAAAAGATGCTCCAACATATAACAGAGACACATGCTTTACTATGTTCATAGTGGCCTTGTTTGTAATAGCCAGAAGCTGGAAAGAACCCAGACGTCCTTCAACAGAGGAATGGATACAGAAAATGTGGTACATTTACACAATAGAATACTGCTCAGCTATTAAAAGCAATGACTTCATGAAATTTTTAGGCAAATAAATGGAACTAGAAAATATCATCCTGAGTCACAAAACCAGTCACAAAAGAACACACATGGTATACACTCACTGATAAGGGGATATTAGCTCAAAAACTTAGATTACCCAAGATACAATCCACAGACCACTTGAAGCTCAAGAAGAAGGAAGACCAATGTGGGGATGCTTTAGTTCTTCTTAAAACGAGGAACAAAATATCCATAGGAGGAAATTCAAGACAAAATTTGGAGCAAAAACTGAAGGAAGGGCCACTCAGAGACTGCGGGGATCCATTCTATATACTGCCACCAAACCCAGACAATAATGTGGATACCAAGAAGTGCATGCTGACAGGTGCCTGATATAGCTGTCCCCTGAGAGACTCTGCCAGAGCCTGAGAAATAGAGTCGGGTGATCTCAACCAACCACTGGACTGAGAATGGGGTTCCCAATGGAGGATGTAGAAAAAGGACTGAAGGAGCTGAAGGGGTTTGCAACCCCACAGGAAGAACAATAATATTAATCAGCCAGACCCCCTCCCCCAAGCTCCCAGAGACTAAGCCACCTACCAAAGAATACACATGGAGGGACCCATGGTTCCAGCAACATATGTAGCAGAGAATGTCCTTATCAGGCATCAACGAGAGGAGAGATCCCTGTGAAGGATTAATAAGCCAGTGTAGGGGCATGCCAGGGTGAGGAGATGGAAGAGAGTGGGTGTGTAGGGGAACACTCTCATGGGGGGAGAGGGAGGGGGAATGGGATAGGGGGATTCCAGAGGGGAAACCGGGAAAGGGGATAACATTTGAAATGCAAGTAAAGAAAATGTCCAATAAAGAAAAAAAAAAAAGATTTCTGGAAAGTCTTCCCACGTGATATTTTCTGTGCTGATCAGTAATCAGAGACAGAGTAGACTCACAGCAATATAACAGACATACATAAACATAGAAAGTCACATACACAGAGAAGACAGGCACCCAAAGACAGAACAGACAGACACACAAGGACAGACACAGGGATAGATTCACAAGACTGCCTTCAGGCTGACGCAGACTCATACAAACATACAGCCAGGAGACCCAGGGAGCATGAAGTAGAGTTCAAATCTAAATTATTGATGACTTGGAGTTAATCACTAATGTGTTTAATCCATGCAATGTTATAATATCTAGTCAAACAAATAGAAATAAACAAGCAATTTCTAAATAACAGGTCATTCTCCTATGTATTTTATATGGATATAACCTGTGGAGTATAGTTATATTAAATCAATGGATTTTAGTTGCTCTAACCCAAAAAACAACCAAAAGTAGATAACTCTGTTAGCTGATGGTAATGTTGATTTGTTTCTCTATAGAACATGTTTAACAATGTATATGCATCTCATAATATCAGGTCTTATAAATAATTTGGAGACTATGATGCTTTTTGAAAAATCAGGAACAAATTGAGGTTTCTATTATGATATCCATGTGCTACTAAATAATATGTACATAGTCTTTTACAGTGTTTTATGGAGTGGGTCAGAGATGGAGATATGAGGGAGATGGAACTGTTTAAGGACATGTAAATACAACATGCTACATGTATTATAAGACATGCACAGGGATGGAGAGATGGCTCAGTAGTTAAGAGCACTGACTGCTTTTCCAGAGGTCCTGAGTTCAAATCCCAGCAACCACATGGTGGCTCACAACCATCTGTAATGAGATCTGATGCCCTCTTCTGGTGTGTCTGAAGACAGCTACAGTGTGCTCACATGTAATAAATAAATACATCTTTAAAAACACGCACAAATGTGTGACTGTATAAAAACATACAAATAAAAATGCAGAATGAACATGCCAGTCAGTTGTTCGAAGCAAAGGATGGGATGGGGTGGTGAGGATAGCCATGAGCTAAGTTCTATAAAGTAAGTCTTAATGAAGGAGTCTACCAATTTCCATAAATATTTTGTGAGGAAAAACATTTTCAGACAGTTTGATGATCTTTTGTAGAACAGAAAATGAAATTTCAACAATGATACATCTGGTCCTGGCTGAAATGAAGCAGGAAAACTGTCTGTTGTCCTTCTTTCTAACTTAACCTGAAGAAGAGAACAGAAACTATATATTCACTCGGTTGGATAGGGAATTAAAAGGGAAAAATTACAGGAGGATTGTGGTTGAAATTAAAGGAGGGCGGGCACAAGATAAGACAAGGCCTGTGACTGGCAGTAAAAAGTAAGGTGGGGACAGAGTTTTGGAATGGGGAGAGAAGCCAGGAGAGGAGAAAAGGCAAGATGAAGGAGAACAAGGAGGATTAACCTCCAAGTGACTTTAATTAACCACAAGTAGCTTTGAATATCTTATAAGGGATGGATTATTATAGGAAAGTTTGTTTTGTCTAGGTGGACAAATTATATCTTGTCAATTGGATCTGAGTTTATCATGTGGACGTTTTGTGGAATGTAAATTACTGAGATAAATATGAAAGTTAATTTACAAGTTTCTAGAGTTTTGAGTTTTTTTCCGGGCTGATGGGAATTGTGATGGTGACCTCAGGGGGCGGTTGTTGGGAGTGTGGGCAGAGTTTGTGACAGAGAGCAAGCTGAGAGAGAACAGCCATGGCTTGTGGCTAACAGTGGGGGCAGAGAGACCACCGGGAACAGAGAATAGCTGGCGTGGCGCCACACTGGAACCGGTTGTTGTTTTTTTAATATTTACCTCTTACAGAAGATGGGAGAAAGAGCCGAGAAACAAAGATGAGAAACAATGAGAAATGCAAACTGTAGCTCAGCTAGGTAAGAAGATTAAATCAAACCAACCTGTGCTTTATCCGGGACACTATTTGCATTTTCTGAGTTCACTGTCTCCGTTCGTTTCCTCTTTCTTTTTCTAAGAACTTGGTTGTCGGTGACGTCATCTGTCTGCAAGACCTTCTGCATTTTCTCAATTAGTCAGCCAAGGCTTTCCCAAACCCTTGAAGGCAGAAACGCCCATGTAGGTGCTGCCGTTCTGCATGCGGTTCAGTTCGCGCTTCTCCTTAAAAACAAAAACAAAACAGAAGGCGCCTCAGCCTGCTGCCTGCTCACGTGCTCTCGATCCCATTGTTTTTCTCACTGGCCAACTTCGAGCACATTTTTACTTGACTCAAAAACCTTTAGTTCGGTGCTGGAGAGATGGCTCAGCGGGTTAAGAGCACTGACTGTTCTTCCAGAGGTCCTGAGTTCAACTCCTACCAAGCACATGGTGGCTCACAACCATCTGTAATGGGATCTGATGTCTTCTTCTGGCGTGTCTGAAGACAGTGACAGTGTACTCACATACATTAAATAAATAGATCTTAAAAGGAAAAAAAAGAATCTATTGTAACACGAGGGACTTATACATAGTAGGCAGGCTGTACTTTATAAAACAAACAGAACAATAGAACCCTTCAGCTTTGCTCTACCACCCTCAAGCTGCGTATGTTGTCAGATACAGCTGGTTGGCTTTAAAAATGTCAAACAGTGTAAGAAGAATTTCCACCTGTTGTTTTTGTCAAGTAGCCATGAAGAATCTACAGGTTTTAAAGATTATAGGTGTATAAAAACATTATCACACAGAACTGAAGTTATGTACTTCTAAGAAAATATATTAATAATAAATAGTCAACAACACCAGGATCAAAGGTGAAAATATTCCCAGGAGATCAATAAGTATTGCTTTAAAAGGTGTTTTCCCTTCCTCAAAACTCTGAGGTCTTACGGTAGGAGGTTCCCCTTGTGGCAAACTACCTGATTCTATCGGTTGGGTTACAGTGACGACATTTAACCTTGGTTATGTGTAGCTGATGAGACATATTAGGTCTTATTTAATCTTCAGAGTATCTGCTTTAATTGGTTTGTTTTCATAAGGATTTAATTATAAATAATAAAACCAAAGTCAGTTCGAGCATATGAATCTTCATGAAATATACAGAATATTGAGCAAACAGTAATATTTTGCTTCTTATGAAATTACGATAAATATATTAGCAAATACACTACTCAAAAATTTTCATTCATAAAGTTCATAATAAAACGCCGGAGTGCAGCTTTTTAGAAGTTCTACTAAAGCGACAAGTGAACTTTTCAAGCTAACATTATAGTTGGATATAGTGGTCACACCTGCAATCCTAGCACTTCAAAGATGAAGGCAGAAGGGTTTCACGTTCAAGGCCAGCCTGGTGACACCGTAAAATGCATTTTCTAAATTCCAAAACAGAATAAGTAAAAAAGTGGATAGCACTTAGCTTAGTTGGGGTTCAAATGGGATGTTTGCTTTCATAAAAATAATTTCAAATGTTATACGTGTTTTTGTATGCATGCGTACGTGTGTGTGTGTGTGTGTGTGTGTGTGTGTGTGTGTGTTCAGAGGCATAAATGCCATAGTTGCTGAGTTCAAGGGCTTAAACACAGGTTTCAGAGCTCATGCGGTTATTTGGTTTATTGATGTCTGACATGCTGACTGGGCTGAGATGGGCTCTTTCTGTAGCATTTAACTTGTATCTCTGATGTCTGGGGAGATACAACATATTTTCCGTGTGTTTAATGGCACATTTATTCTTTTGATTTCCCTCATTGTTGATGAGTCTGTTTGGCTTCTTGTTTGAATTTTGAGGAACATTGTGCTGCTGACTCTGTAGGTTACTGTTGGTTGACAGCCATTTTCACAATATTAACACCGCACAGAGAGGTTCTTCTCTGGCCTGACCTGTCCAGTCTTCTAAATGCCTAGCCTCCTAAGTGCTGGCTTTACAGTGTGAGCCACCAAGGGCAAATACTCACCTTTTGTGCAAGCCCGTAAAGAAAGTTTACATTTACATATTTCTTCTTTCGAGATACCTTTCACGGTATATGACGCTGGTGTATGTTGATACCAACCTACGAAGCTAATGAAAATTTAAATTGAGAACAGGTTAAGGAGAAGTTCCTTCGTGGGTGACTAAAATGGATTTTGACAAAGGGGAAAAAGAAAGAGTGCTTCCAGACTCATTTGTTGAAGCCAGCATTGCCACAGTCAAGGCTGAACCAGATAAAGAAACCACAAAAGTCTTTCCAATTGGACAGAGGACAAAACTGTCAGCAAAATACTTGTAATGGAATTTAAGAATACAAATACATCAAGATCCTCCACCATGATGTCTACATCATTCCAGAGCTGTAGGGAACAGGTCCATGGATGTATATCAATAAGTTTAATTCAATATATAAGTGAACTCAGGAGAGAAAAGCACCTCGTTATTTCAACAGACATGAAAAAGGCATTTACTAACCCCCAGCCGCCCTTTCTGATGACTTCCCTGTGGAGACTGGGTACAGAGGAAATATACTTCAACACAGTAAACGCCATCACAAGCTGGTAGCCAACAGTCTGCTAAATGGAGAATAACCCCAAGTATTTCTATTAAAATTAGACAAGAATGTCCATTCATTTTACTCTCTTTGTCCATTCACTTTACTCCCTTTTATTACGGTGTTTGAAGTGTTCGCTACAGCAATAACAAAAGGGGAAGGAATAAAAGGGGCTGTAAAAAGAAGAAATCAAAGTGCCCTTCCTTGCAGGTACTATGATGTTATATGCAAGAGATCCTAAAGACTCCCCCAGACAACCACGGCTGGCTAGCATGTTCAGAAAAAGCCACAGGTACAAAGTTACTATAAAAAGATTATCCCGGATCTCTGCTCCTCCCTGTTCCAGAGACAGTGCAGCTTCTCGTGCAGTGTCAGCCTCGTCCCTTAGACAAGATGGTGAAGGTCGGTGTGAACAGATGTGGCCGTATTGGGCATGCCTTCTGCTCTGGATCTAGTTGTTGCCATCAACAACCCCTTCAGTGACCTCAACTACATGGTCTACATGTTCCAGTGTGACTCTACCTGTGGCAAATTCAGTGGCACAGTCAAGGCTGAGAATGGGAAGCTTGTCATCAATGGGAAGCCCATCACCATCCTCCAGGAGTGAGGCCCCTCTAACATCAAATGGGGTGATGCTGGTGATGACTATGTTGTGGAGTCTACTGGTGTCTTCACCACCATGGAGAAGGCTGAGGCCCACTTGAAGGGTGGGGCCAAAAGGGTCATCATCTCTGCCCCTTCGGCTGATGCCCCCATGTTTGTGATGGGTATGAACCATGAGAAATATGATAACTCACTCAAGATTGTCAGCAATGCATCCTGCACCACCAACTGCTTAGCCCCCCTTGGCTAAGGTCATCCATGACAACTTTGTCATCGTGGAAGGGCACATGACCACAGTCCATGCCATCACTGCCACTCAGAAGATTGTGGGTGGCCCCTCTGTGGCGTGATGGCCATGGGGCAACCCAGAACGTCATCCCTGTATCCACTAGTGCTGCCAAGGCTGTTTGTAAGGTCATCCCAGAGCTGAATGGGAAGCTCACTGGCATGGCCTCCTGTGTTCCCACTCTCATTGTATCTGCTGTGGATCTGACGTGCCACCTGGAGAAGCCTGCCAAGTATGATGACATCAAGAAGGTGGTGAAGCAGGCAGCTGAGGGTCCACTAAAGGGAATCCTGAGCTACACTGAGAACCAGGTTGTCTCCTGTGACTTCAACAGCAACTCCCACTTTTCCACCTTTGATGCCGGAGCTGGTATCACTCTCAATGACAACTTTGTGAAGCTCATTTCCTGGTATGACAATGAATATCGCTACAGCAACAGGGTGGTGGACCTCATGGAACATGGCCCCTAAGGAGTAAGAAACCCTGGACCACCCACCCCCCAGCAAGGAGACTGAGAACAAGAAAGAGGCCCTCAGTTGCTGAGGAGTCCCATCCCAACTTGGCCCCCAATACTGAGCATCTCCCTCACAATTTCCATCCCCAACCCTCATAATAATAGGAGGGGCCTAGGACGCCCTCCCCTACTCTTTTGAATACCATCAATAAAGTTCCGATACACCCACACATATAAAAAAAAAAGGCTTATCCCAAGGACAAACATTCCAATAAAGAAATTGGGGGAAAATCCTATTCTTAATAGCACAAACTAGCAACAACAAAAACTCCATTGGATGGTGGTAGACACACCTTTAATTTCAGCACTCAGGAGGCAGGAGGATTTCTGTAAGTTTGAAGCCAGCCTGGTCTGTAGAGTTGCAGGCCAGCCAGGGCAACACAATAACAACAAAAAGAAAAAAAAAAAAAACATTTCTTGAAAAACCAAACCAAACCAAATCAAACTAAACCCTTGCCTTGGAATAAACTTAACCAGGGAAACCTTTACAAGTAAAGTTTAAAATATCAAAGAAAAGGATTGAGAAAGGCAAAGTTGGGAAGACATCCCATGCTCAGAAGTTAGAAGAATTTATATTGGGAAATGGACATTTTGCGAAAAGCAATCTAAAGATTCAATGCAATTCCATTCAAATTGCAACTCTGTGGACTACAAAAATGGAACAATGGCCCAAAAAATTCCTATAGAAACAAAAATGGGAAAGCAATCCTAAAATCCAGGATGCTGCTAGTGGTGTTATCAGACCTGATGCAGAATAATAAAACCAGCACGGTGCTGGCACCAAAACAAACAACAACAAAACCAGATAAAAGACCATGGAGGTACAGCTCCTGGAGTTCTTACAAGGTGTCAAAAAACACACACTGGAGAAGAGACAGCATCTTCAGCAAATGGGGCTGGAAAAACTGAAAATCAGTATGTGGATGAATGAAAATTGATAACTCTACTCTCACCCTGGCCAAAACATCAATTCTAACTGGATCAGACACAATATAAAAGCTCAACACTCTAAAATCCTAGAGGAGGATGTAGGGATGCCCTATGAAGACACAGGTGTGAGCAAGAACTTCCTAAGAAGAACCCGTCACTTGGGGGGAAATGCTAACAACTGACCAGTGGTATTTCATAAAATGAAAGTTTCTGTACAACTCAGGACACGCAGTTCTGTTGAGAAGCTGAGCAGCCTACAGAATGGGAGGAAATATTTTCAGATTATATACATCAAACAAAGGGTTAGTACTTAGGCTCTTCGAGTGAATAAAAATCTAGCCATCAAGAAAACAGCCAAATAAAATCAATCTCCATAGTTGAACAAACAACATGAATGACCTGCCACACTGACTAAATCTTTAGGATCTTAAGTGTAAGTTGTAGCTGCAGATGGGGACCTGTGGCCCCCATTTTCATCTTAGCATTTTATCCCCTGCACCCACTTCCTTCATAGACTCTAGTCAGAATAACACCTGGGGTGCAGGTTCTTGGTCCACATCCAGGGACGGCTTCCTGTACCAGGAGAGCTGAGAGATGGTAATTATAGTTTTTCTTAGTTCTCTGTTTACTAAGGGTCTGCTTAGAAAGAGGTCGGGGAGGCACTGCGCTGTGGTATGACCGTGAGGAGAAGCTGTGGTCTAGTTTTGTTCCTGGAACCTGTCCTGCATTCTTCCTGAAATTAGGTAACTGGGGGCATAGTCATTCCAGTGGAGAGTGAAAGTAACCTCATGGTGATTTGAAAGACCCTACTTTCTGTCTGACCCTAAAAGAGCTGCTGGCTTTAGAAAGTTGGGATCAATCTTATCAAGTCTATGTGTTACATTTACTTATATATATATATATATATATATATATATATATATACACATACATACATACACACATACATACATATATCAGCACACAAAAGCAACTCTGAGATGCTGGTGGCAGTTAAAACAGTCCTATATGGTCACCAGAAATAAGCCATTCCTCATATCAAATGGGAGAAACTCCTTGTACCTCTTGCTGTGTTTGGACCCCTTTGCCTTGTTTTGTAGAGGTGAAGGGCCCCTTGATCATGTCCAAGTTTTTGTCTTTCACTGTCTGAATCATGTTCCAGATGCTTGACCCTACTGTGTGGGTTCAGAACTTGTTTGGGCATAATGATTAAGACTCTTTCCATATCAGTATAATAAAGAAGTGATATGCAATAAAAAGGAGGGGGGGCTGGAGAGATGACTCAGGGGTTAAGAGCACTGACTTCTCTTCCAGAGGTCCTGAGTTCAATTCCCAGCAACCACATGGTGGGCTCACAACCATCTATAGTGGAAGTCCTCTTCTGGTGTGTCTGAGGACAGCAACAGTGTATTCATATACATAAAATAAATAAATCTTAATAATATTAATAATAATAATAATAATAATAATAATAATAATAATAATAATAATAAAGAAAATAGGCTGAGCAAGCCAGGGGAAGCAAGCTAGTAAGTAACATCCCTCCATGGCCTCTGCATCAGCTCCTGCTTCCTGACCTGCTTGAATTCCAGTCTTCCTTTGGTGATAAAAAGCAATGTGGAAGTGTAAGCTGAATAAACCCTTTCCTCCTCAACTTGCTTCCTGGCCATGATGTTTGTGCAGGGATAGAAACCCTGACTAAGACAGAAGGGGTGAGAGTAATCAGAATATCTTTTATACCTGTATTAAATTATCAAAGAACAAGTTAAATCAGTATGAAGTGGGGAAAAATTATACCCACATTTATATAAGACTCTAATAATTAAGACATAGTTGCACTACCGAGTTCAGCAACCATTTCTTTTCTATGACACTCAGGCATAAGTAATAAAAGAAGAAAGAATATCATAAACTTAAAAAAATTCATTATCAATCACTAGGAGGGTAGGAATACCATCTGCAGCATATGAAAAAAAAATCCAATTTCTGCTTCTGACAAGGGATTACTAACCAAAGCTTACACAATACAGTTTGATTAAAAGATGGCCAACGGACTTAAAAGTATTTCTAAGTAGATATGATTTAGTTACTTGTTTTTTTTTGTTCTGAAAGAAACAGCTTAAAGATTACTCTGCCCTTCAGCTTGGAGGTGAAAGTAGAGCTGGCCTCGGGTTCTCAGTTTAGAAACGCTGCATCTTCTAGCTTGTTTCTATGTGCAAAGATTCTATAGCCTCCAATTTGCTGGAGATCAAATGTCTAAATACACAAGCTTGTGGAGAACACTTTTACATTCATGCCAATCACAGAGAGCTACAAATGACCAACAAAGGAAAAGGATAATACAGTTATATAATAACACCAAAAAGTTCTTATAAAAATGACCAACATCTGTAAGGAAGATGAGGACCACAAGGGGCTTCAGTGGATAAAGATGCTTGCCATTCCGCATGATGGCCCGAGTTTGATCCCGGAACCCAATGGCAGAGACGAGCAACTCCTACAAGTTATCCTCTGACCTTCACGTACGCCGTGACACATGCACCAATGCTCTCCCACACTATAAGTGGAACTCACGGTGAGACGCCACCAGCTACTCATTCGGATGGCAACTAACAGAAACCTAGATTCACGGGTGTTGGTGTGATGTGGAGAAACTGGGAACTTCCTGCCGGGGTGGTTGTGTAACACGGTGCTTGAAGAACGTGTGTGTTCCCACGTTTGCTTCAGCATCATTCACAGTAGCTGAAGGTACTCAGGTGTCTGTCACCAGGGGACCTGAGTGTGCATGTGCATTGGTTTTGAAACGCATTTCCTATGGATAGGGCATCATGGACGACCCTTCATGGTGTGTTCAAATGTAAAGTATATTGTAAGGAGTGAATGTGTACTGTTGGCATAGTCCACTATGGGGACTGCTCTGGTCCTGCCAGGAAGTATTTGTGAACCCCGAAAGACCACCAAGAGCCAATTCCAATGTAAAGGCATTAGGGTCTCTTTCCTTTTTTTTTTTTTTTTTTAAAGACTAGATAAATATTTGTTTGAAAGATTTATTCATTTGATGTATGTGAGTACACTGCAGCTGTCTTCAGACACACCAGAAGAGGGCATTGGATTCCATTACAGATGGTTGTGAGACACTGTGTGGTTGCTGGGAATTAAACTCAGGACCTCTGGAAGAGCAGTCAGTGCTCTTAATTGCTGAGCCCCATTAGGGTCTCTCTATTACAAGTTTGAGCTTGGACACCCTGACAATCCTGATACAGGAGGAAAGTGGAACCCTAAGCCTAGTTTTACACAAGCATTTACAGAGGTAAGAAGTGGGTGGCTAGCCTGGTTCACATCTGATTGGGGGGGAGCATTATGGCCTTTAACATAATTGGCTGGTTCTGGGAACCAAACCACAAATTTATCTTCTTAGTTATTCCTGACTGGTGGTTGTTATGAAGTGACATGTCAGGGGCAACCTTGTAACCCGTGGGTGCAGATTTGTTGGGGAATAAACCTGGAAGCTGATGCTAGGTACCAGCCTGTTAACTTGAGATCAACCTTAGGTCGTATTCTCTAAGATGGAGTCTGAACCCAAAGGATGTGGTCTCTCACTCTTCTATAGAGACTGCTCCCTTCCAGAGCCTGCTCCTCCCCAGAGACTGCACCCCTCCAGAGACTGCACCCCTCCAGAGACTGCTCCCCTGTAGAGCCTACTCTCTTGCAGAGATGCTCCTACCTAGGCTGGGTAACCCTGTCTCCTTATTCATCTGAATGCAGTAACCTTGCTTCCCTGTTCAACTGTACATAATAAACGAGCTGAGTTTCTGGGCTGCTGTGGTTTCACCATCAGAGAGCCTAGACCCTCTGATCCCAGCTCCTCCCTCATGTCGGTGTGTATGCCATTTTCTTAGTGTCTGTCCTTGCTTAGTCCCCCTTTCTCAGTCCCTAGATCCACACAGAGCACAGCAGTGTCTCCTGCAGTCTAGTGTGTCAAAAGCCTGAGTGGTAGCACGATTTGGGGTTGCTTTGCACATTTTAAGAGCTAGGAACCATATAGAATAGTGGTTCTCAGTCTGTGACACTTGTGAGGAGGTGGGGTGTCAAGCGATACTTTCACAGAAGTCGCCTAAGACCATCAGAAATATCAGATAATTACATCATGATTCATAACAGTAGCATAATTACAGTTATGGAGTAGCAATGAAAATAATTTTATGGTCAGGGGGTCACAAACAATGAGGAAGTATATTAAAGGGTCACAGTATTAGGACTGGTTCGAACCACTGCTCTGAGGGAAGTAGGTCACTGGGAAGCGTTGGTTCCAGTGCTTGTCTGCCTTGACTTTCTCTACCGCTTGCTCTCACTGCCAAGACTATCTGTTCGAATACAGAAGCTAAGCAGCCATGGGACAGGCACCCCAAAACCAAGAGCTGAAATATATTCTTGCTCCATTAAGTTCTTTATATTAGAAATCTGGTCACAGCAGTGTAATAGTAATGCTCGTAAGGAAATTGGTTTCTCCAAATACAAATACAACATGGTTTCGTTCATATAAGGTACACAGCAGAAAGTAGGACAGACACTAAGTAGAAGGGGCTGGGAAAGTGGGGTGACTGGAAATTACTGCATGGGTACAGAGTCTGAGTCTGCAAGTTGGAGCTAGATGATGATGATGAATATGGATTCATATATATATATGTATATGCATATATATGCATACATACATGAATCTCTGCAGGGGAGCAGGCTCTGTAGGAGACCAGGCTCTGTAGAGAGCATACGTGCATATATATTCATATATGCATATATGTATGTATATATGTGAATATATATTCATAGTACATATTTATTAATACACATTCATAGTATCTATTATGAATATATTTACTACTACTGATTTATACAGTTACATATTGTAGAGATGGCAACTTTCGTTAGTGCACACTTTAAGCTTTTGATTTAATTTCACCTTGTATATTTTGTCTGCTTGTAAGTCTATGCACCAGGTGCATGGCTAGTGACTTCACTGGTCAAAGAGGGTACTGGGTCCCCTGGAACAGGAGTTGAGAGCCACGGGCTGCCATGTGGGTGCTGGAATCAAACCCAGGTCCTCTGTAAGAACAGCCAGTGCTCTTCACTGCTGAGCCATCTCCCCAGCCCTGTTAATGTGCACTTATCACAAGAAAAAGCAGAAACAGTTTAACCTACAAGAACACAGCCTTTGCCTTGTCTTACAGGGACTGCGGTAGAGTCCTAATTAAAAAGCAACATGGGAGAGATGAAGCAGGAAGTTTGGGTGAAGACCAGCCCACTGACAGATGCTGACAACAGGAGTCTTAAAGCCTTAACCTGGACAGGCGCGCGCGCGCGCACACACACACACACACACACACACACACACACACCTGACAGTGAGGACATCTATCCACTATGACACTTGTTCAGCATCTGTCTGACCAGCGTCTCCTCAGTCTTTGACTGGTACAAGCACCGTTCTTAAGCTGTCACAGGGTATTGTTTTAAGACACTTTACACGATTCTTCCCCCTTTACCTGGCAGGAACGTCCCCCTGGGCTCACTCTCCTGTACACACTCACACGTTTATCAGTTTATCATCACACGTGTATTCCCACGGTAGCATTGCTCAGTTCCCCACAAAGCTTAAGGCATCCTTAGAGAACATATTATTGTCACTTAGCTGAACCAATTAAACCGTAACCACAGTAATGCCCAAGACAGGGCTCTATGAACAATGTAAGCCAGTGGCTTTCAAACATTTTCCCCCTGCGTGTTATAGGAAAAATACAGTTTATGGAGGGGAGTGAACAAAAATCAGTATTATCTCAGTTTGGAATTCATGCACATGTATACACTCATGGTGTGTGCTCACAGGGAGGTAAAAACCTCCGAGACACACTTATCTTTACTAAACACTGTATTTCACTTTCTCAAAAATACTAATTGGAACACAGTAAGGCTGATTTTTCACCATCGTCTTAGTTTGCTTTCTGTTGCTGTGATAAACACCATGATCGAAGTCACTTGGGAGGAGAAGAAGGTTTTTTTTCATCTTTAACCAACCGGGACAAGGATCTTCAAATGTCTCATAACCTGTAGTTGACAGTAATAACCTACAAGATAACCAAATTATTTTAAAAACATTACATAAAGGATAAGACAGAAGGGAGGGTTTGCAATATGAAAGCAAATGTAGTTACAGAAGTGAATTTTCAGCACAGCTTTTGTCTCCATTTAGGAAATCAATGACATAGTTAATACGTGGGATCAAAAGCTACTTGAAATTCGGAGAAATAAGAGTTATTGAAGAGAAGGAAACTAGATGAATCATCAAAGCACAATTCAGTTCTCTCACCTTTGTAATAAAACATCTCCATTATAAATTTTATAAAAGCTCCTCGGGCCGAGCAAGATGCCCAAAGGAAAGGAAGCCATGGGGAAGAAGAAGCAGGGGGCCAAAACGGTGGTCAATCCTTTGTTTGAGAAAAGGCCCAAGAACGTCAGCATTGGGCAGGACATCCAACCCAAAAGAGATCTAACACGCTTTGTCAAATGGCCACGCTACACCAGGCTGCAGAGGCAAAGAGCCATCCTCTATAAGCGGCTCAAAGTACCTCCTGCCATTAACCAGTCCACCTAGGCCCTGGACAGGCAAACAGCTACTCATCTGCTGAAGCTGCCCACAAGTACAGGCCAGAGACAAAGCAAGAGAAGAAGCAAAGGCTACTGGCCTGTGCTAAGAAAGCTGCTGGCATAGAGGACGTCTCAGCTAAGAGACCACCTGTCCTCTGAGCAGGAATCAATACAGTCACCACCTTGGTGGAGAACAAGAAGGCTCAGCTGGTGGTGATTGCCCATGATGTAGACCCCATTGAGCTGGTGGTTTTCCTGCCTGCCCTGTGTCGAAAGATGGGGGTGCCCTCCTGTATCAGGGGAAAGGCCAGGCTGGGGCGCCTGGTCCACAGGAAGACATACACCACTGTTGCCTTCACAAAGGTTAACTCAGAAGTTAAAGGTGCTCTGGCTAAGCTGGTGGAAGCTATCAGGACCAATTATAATGACAGATACGACGAGATCCGCCGCCACTGGGGAGGCAACGTTCTGGGTCCTAAGTCTGTGGCTCGCATTGCCAAGCTGGAAAAGGCAAAGGCTAAAGAACTCGCCACTAAACTGGGTTAAATGTACACTAAGTCTTCTGTACATAACTATAATTATAAAATTATCTTCCATCTATAAAATAAAAATAAATTCCATAAAGATGTGAGAAGAGAGCACACCGCACTGTATACACCTGAGCTGCACACCGTTCCCTTGCCACACTCCGGTTGGACGGTGAGCTGCATACTCTTCCCATGGGAATCTCAAAGTGTTCTGAAATGGTAGAATGGCGTTCTATACATCCCATGGCTAGTGTAGCTCTGAAAATGGATTTCTAGTTTTAGCCCAGACTTTTAACAAAGTAAGACATGAAGGAGAGGAATGTTTCCTACGACTGTGAAAAAGCCGTAATTTACTAGAGGGAGAGAGAGACCAAGATAGGAAGGATTCCAACTGGGTGCTCTTAGAGCGCTCCAATTACAGCAGTAATTCCAGAGTAAAAAATCAAAACAAAATAAAAAAACCACAAGCACAAAGTTTTCAGTGCTTGACTTCTGCAGGGAGAGTAGGTTCTACCACTCTCCACTAGGGGGCAGCACAACCTGCTCTTACTTCATATTTAAGCAGCATCAAATACATTAAAAATTCTTAAGTAGTTGCTATGTTCTGAATAAAAGATGCCTAATACAACATGCATACATGTGATATAAATACCCCCTCACACACGTAGTCAGAGAAAGACTTGTGGGAGGAAGTCAATTCTTTCCTTCCACCATATTGGTTCTGAGTATTGAACTCAGCCTGGCAGGCTTGGCCACAAGCATCTTCACCCACTGAGCCATCTTACGAGCTCTCACTATGCTTCCAACATGCTGCCAAACTATGACGTCATTATTTGGAGAAGACGGGTAAGCGAAAATCACTAGGTATGTTTGTGGGACTATAGGCTTGAATCATTTTAAGCTTTCTATGACGGGAGAGACACTCTGATTAGAGTCTGTAGATGCATTTTTATTGAGATCACATTAGAGTCTATACAGAGATGTCAAGCCTTGTCCTAAGTGTAGCCATTACTTAGAAAAAAGACTTCCTATAGCTCATTGCATGATACTACCAGCTATTCCCAACAGTGTAAGAATAAGCCCACAGCTAGAAAGCATTTGCGTTCTCTCCTATGTACGTGTGTGCAATCGTGTGTGTGTGTGTGTGTGTGTGTGTGTGTAATGTGTATGAATATACATAACTGCAGTAAGCATTTCCTCTTCATTACCGTGTTTAATCCCTCTGGAATACACGAGAAAGGATATTTACACTTTAAGAATGACCGCATTGAGATCCGAGGTAGTCCCTGACAAAGGCCCTCGGCTGCTGACGTGCAAGCAAACTAAAGACTTTCATCAGCAGCTTTCTGATAGGCTATCAGTGTCAGGAACTACTACCCCAGAAGGGCCTCCTGGTGCTACTCTGGTTCCAGCCTCTCTGAGCCAGGAGTCCTGAAACGCTCAAGCGTTTGTGTGACTGAGTTTCCACCCTGACATGAGGGCTGGGAACCCCCTGTCCTGCCAGATCCCATCCCAACCCTCTCTTGCTCTGGTAAGTTTGGAGGCTGAAGCATTAAGCTAGCCCTGCCGTCCTCTGCGGAGCTGAGTTTAGCTAGTGGAATTCCAGGGAGCAGCGAAGGGGGAGGGAAGACGGCCAATCAGGAGAATGTATTTCTAGGGCCCCGTTCCGTGGAACTGCTTCATATTTCGGGGTAATCTTGTGTCTATGAGCCTCTCTTGACTCAGTGGGATAGCTGCCATCTTTGCTCCCCCTTTGTCCAGGGCTGGTGCCATGCCCACAGTGACTAGCCCTGTGGAGTAACAGTCTACTCGGCGTTTCTTGGTCTTTAGTCCGGAACGTCTGAAAGACTTGCCTATATTGAAACGTCCTAGTTCTAATGAACTGGGACAACGGGGTAGGGATCCTTCACCTTCTGGCTGCCTGGGTGTCTATTTACTTCCAGCCCCTATATCCTTTCTGTTGCCATCCCTCTCTGTGTGGCCATCTGCGAACAACAGTATCAACAGAGAGCCTTGGCCAATACTCTTACTTACTGCAGTACCATTGCTGGGTTGAATAAGGCTAGTTTTTCTGCTTTCCACATTCTGGCGTGACCTGGCTTCTGCACTAAGCGCTCAGCGGCGAGTCTTTGTCTCCTTCACACGGTGAACCTGGTTTACCTTCATCGTGACCTTCATTTTGTTGCCAACAGAAGTTCAGCAGCTGTGAGTGAAGCCACTGGAAAGTTTGGTTAAGCAACTTGGGGAAAACTCTGAGTGAAGTTTTCCAAATTTTTTTTTCTAAGAAATACCAGATTTTGCTGTTCTTGTTACTGCTCACCTCCTAATACTTAGGTGAGAGACTCCTCCATCCACCAATGGCATAGATGTGGAGTTGAGTCTCTAAGAAGAGTAAATTCAACAGAATTCTCTAAGTACACTGTTGCTGTTTTCAGACACACCAGAAGAGGGCATCGGATCCCATTACAGATGCTTGTGAGCCACCATGTGGTTGCTGGGAATTGAACTCAGGACCTCTGGAAGAGCAGTCAGTGCTCTTAACCACGGAGCCATCCCTCCAGCCCCATGTTTATGTTTAATTATGTAGAACATTTTATTCATCCTGCAAGTTCAGAGTACAGTATGACAATTATGTTTTTTTTTCTTAAAGTAAGTGTATTCTACAACTTTGATGACTTTTAAATCAATTTTTAATTTGCTGATGTAATAATTTTGACACCAGAATCAGTGCCGATGCATCAAAACAAGGAGTAACTCAACTCTTAAACATGAATTTATCTAATCAATGAGACATGAAAGGGCAGACGGGTTATCTTTGAAATTGGTATCCTGTACGGATAACATCCACTAATGAAATAACTGGTTCCCATTGACCAGTGTCTCCATTCATTTTGTGCTTTCTCTACTGTCATATTTTGTGTCTAAACATTTATTTCAGACGATTACTTAATAAATCATTTTAAGTGGTTTTCTACCACCAGTAATTCCTCTTCTTAACTTAATATTCACGCCACCTCTGAGGTGACATTGCAATTAAAATATCATGTACAATGATGAGTTACATTTTACATTCTAGCAAGTTATTTCCCTGCCTCCTAAGTATCTGTCATTAAAAAACATAGACTCACAAAAAGTATATCCGTACATATTTGCCAGTGGAGCATTCCACTATCAATGCACTCCTCAGAACAGTGAAATAGGAGAGAAAGTCAGGAGGGAGTGCTTTCTGACAGGAGTCCTGGAGAGGCTGCTACAGCTTGTCACAACCAGAACCAGAAAAAGTCACAAGTGGAAAGCAAGAGAACGGTTGCTTTCGCATACCCATGGGGTCTCACATTTCTCCCTCAACTGAGCACAGCGATAGAAGATGTCTGGGAAAAGCTTGCATCTTGATTGAATACTTGTAGATAGATGTTTCTCTGGCTTTTATTCCCTACTTAGGAATACAATTTGTAAAAAAAAAAAAAAAAAAAACCAAAACAAAACAAAACAAATAAAAAAAAAAAAACCCAAAACCTGAAAACCAACCAACCAACCAACCATCCAAACAAACAAACAAACAAAAACCAAACTAAAACAACCATTAGTATGACTGTCGTACCGAAATGTTTACGAAATAAAGACAGGAAAGAACCATATTTGCTACACAGTGTAAGTAATCAAGAGCTGATTTGAAGTCCAAGGGAGGATGTGTAGGTTGTATGTCAATCGTATGGTGTTTGCAGGAGACACTTGAGCCTCTGTGAGGTTTGCTGTTCTAGTCCTCCTTAGAGATGATCAAAAGAAGCCAAAGGAGAAGAGGTGGATGCATCCAATCCCAGGAAGCCACACAAAAGCAAGGAAGAACAACAGATGGGACATCGAGGAAAGCAAACGGCCTAACCATGGGGGGAGGGGAGTTCTGGAGTGTCCAAGCCTCCCAGGTCTAATATTGAAACTTCACTTTTTAATGTAGAGTCAAAGTTCATGTGAGTGGTGTGAATCTTTCCGTCTAAACCTCTTGCAGACACACTTGACGATGCAGCAGGGCTGCACACAGTGTTATAAATAGCTTGTCCAACACCCAACCACTTGGATCAATAGCCCTGGCCCGGGGTAACCACTGTACTGTATGAAGTCTCTCTGTGCCTGTCGTCCATCTGTAGAATGGAGACAATAACTGTACCATGTTCTGGTGGACATCTCAGTTCATATTGACATTATACCATTTTAATTATTAACTGGAGGAAATAGGGCCAGATTCTTCTATCAGGTTAGATTAAACACGTATGAGTAGCAGGGAATCTTTAAAACAGCGGAGCCAGAAGAGACCTTCCAGAAGCAGCCCTGGTTAATGTCAGTGCCTATGATGCTTAGGACATGAAACTCAACTTCCTGTAAATAGGAAATTATCAGTGCTATTTTTTTTTAATGAAGAATAAATGGCAGCTGTTTTCCAAAATGGTTTTTGCCTGGTTCTTCTCAAGCTTCTTTAGGGGTTGGGGTGGGGATGGCCGTGTGTGTATGTGCTAGCTCAGACTTACCCAAGTGATGGAAACGGGGTAAGCATATGTATAGCCCAAGTTGTTGTCAGGACAGAATAAATGGATGGAAGGCATCAAGTAGCAGCAGAAGCAGAAAGCAGATACAACATAAGTGCTAACTATGGTCACAAGTAGCCAAACTGTCTGGATCAAGGTAGCCAGCCATTCAGCACGGAAAGATGCTACTGGTAGTACTTGCTCTCCCACGCCTCTGCCAGCCAACCTCCAGGATGCTATTGGTCCTCCCTTATAATCCAGGCACGGTTACTGAGGGGTTTATTTAGACATGTCTCTCAACACTAGTCTTCACCGCTGTAACAAAGTATCTGAAAAGTTCCACACAAGGAAGGGTTTCTTTTGGGTTGGTTTGAAAAAATGCAGTCCATCCTGGTGAGGAAGAAGTGACAGTGAGAACATAAGGTCACCTGGGAACAGAAGGTCGGAAAGCAGGGGACAAACGCTGGCTTTCATTTGACCTCTATTTTCCTTATTCATTCAGTCCTACACCCAGAACATGGCTGTTGTCATCTGAGTTCAGACCTTTCTTCTCCATTAAACCTCTTTGGGAACAGCTTGTCAAATGCACTGAGATGTGTCTTCCAGGCAACTCCAAATGTACTGAACTTGACAGGGAGGGTTGGCCTGAAACCTGCAATCCCACTGCTTCCTCCGTCTGAGTTCGGTGAGACTCCAAGAGTGCTCTCCCTACCGTGGGTCAGCTTGCTGCTGAGACTAGCTTACCCCGCAGTGGGTCAACAGGAAGTCTGAGATACTAATTGTTTCCCTGCAGGCTCCTCTCAAGGTGGATTCTTAACTGCTGACAGGTGGCCATGGGATTCTGCAGAAACATCTACCAGGCTTACAGGAGTCACAAGGTCCTTAGGGGACAAGGAGTCCCCTAAGTCTGTTTCTGTATGGGATGCATGAAGGTGGCCACTCTTCATGTACTGCAGGGGTGCAACCGTGCCCACTCCTCACCGATTAGATGGACGAAAGGGAACTTGGAGGAAACAGGACTTGTAAGACTGAGAAACAAGGGTACCTCAGGATACTAGACCCGAGAGGCTGGGCTGTGACCATCACATGATGAAATAAAAAGTCTCCTGGCAGAGTCTGTGACAGCATGTGGTTATGCTGATGAAATACCGGGACCTGGTGTCTGGGGCATATGATAGGGTGTCTAAAGAGTAAGAGCCGAGGTCCACAAAGATGCCGGAGCAGCATCTCAAGAGAGGACATTCTGTGGTGCTGCAATAGAAAGGCACGGGCTTGGTTCTTCACAGTGAAGAACCGTAAAGGCTTTGGGTAGAGCTATAGCTCAGTGGCAATGTGTCCACCTAGCACTGGAAAGGCCCTGGGTTCAATCCCCGGGACTGCAAATTACATATGTGTGTGTGATATATAGCATATATGACATATATATCTAGTACTTGGTAGCTGTGTGTGTGTGTGTATGTTTTATGTACACATGATATGTGTGTGATGTACACACACTCAGATTTCTGTAGTCTGAGAAGTGTCAGCCTGTGATGAGAGCCCTCTTGCTGCCTCACTTCATGGTACAAGAGAGAGAGTGAGAGGAGGAAGAAGCTGCCCATCTTTTAAGACAGGGGCGTTGACCTCACATAATCCTCTACAAAGGGTCTACTCAGATTTACATAGTAGCAATCAAATTTCTTCCTTTAAAATTTTTTATTTTATTTTATTTTAAGATTTATCTATTATACAGTGTTCTGTCTGCATATATACCTGTATGCCAGAAGAGGGCACTAAGATCCCACTACAGATGGTTGTGAGCCACAGTGAGGTTGCTGGGAATTGATCTCAGGACCTCTGGAAGAGCAGTCAGTACTCTAACCACTGAGCCACTTCTCCAGCCCATCCGTATACTTTCATAAGCTAACAATTTTAATTCATCCGTGAATCATCTATGGCAGCCCAGGCTGGCCTCGAACTTGTGATCCTCCTGCCTCTGCCTCCTTCAGCAAGTCCCACCACAACTGGCAGCGATCAAATTTCAACACACACTTCAGAAGGGACAAGTGTATAAGCTGTGGCATTCTGTCTCTGGTGGAAGGCTGAACATCCTGAGTAGGTGGAGCTGAGGTCACTCACCCCTCCCCCCATACAATCAGATCCACAGAAACTACCGGAAGAACTGCAGGCTGCGGAGCTCTTCTGCAGTAGAGCTATCAGAGAGCAAGGGCTGCCGCAGCTGCAGGTTTTGAAATGTAAACTCTCCTGTATTCTAAATCAGTAAGTTGGCTGTTTGTTTTCCTATTCTACTCCTCAAAGTATCTGGGACTACACAGACATTTTAATGAAATTTTCTTTCTGTCCTGAGGACTCTTGGGATAATCTTACATGAGGGTAATTTCAAAACCTCTGAAACTATGTGTTATTTTACTAATTTTTCATAATGATCATCACTCATGCTGTTTTCTTGGTACATAGTATTTCTTTTAAGAGATGCCAATCTTCCAGGCAATGAACAAATTATTGCAAAAGCATAAAAATACATAATGCAGAAAGCAAACTTTTAAAATTAATGCAAAAGCGCTAAGGATTTCAGGATAGGAACACTCTCTTCAAGGGGGGTGTAGCTTTATTTTCAGGAAGACATTAAATTAGTGACTACTAATCAATATTTTATTCATCTATAAAATGTATTATGCAACTATGAAATGTTACCTTTTCTTTCTCTTTTTTTATTTAGTTAATAATGTCAGAGCCAGGTGTGGCGGTACTTAGCTTTAATCCCGGCACTGGGGAGGCAGAGGCAAGTGGATCTGTGTGAGTTGAAAGCCATCCTGGTCTATGTAATGAGTTCCAATCCGGCTAGGGCTACACAGTGAGACCCTGTCTCAAACCAGCCAGCCAACCAACCAACAAGCAAACCAAAGAGAGAAAGGAAGAAAGAAAGAAAAATTAAAGAAAAAGAGAGCTATTTTGGATACCAGAAATCACATGACAAACTTCATCTTGAAGCCAGGAAATAATTTCAGTTTTCCAGTTCTTAAATTGTACATTCTTAGAAATGGAAGGAGTATTTTACAGCATCTGAACAATAACAGACTCTATGATTTGTGACTCTTAAAAGCTTCGTGATTCGATTTGTAAGAAGCTCTTAAAATTCTCACCAGCAGTTCCTACAACCGTGAGTAAATTTTCTGGCCAAATGACTCAGCATTTTGCTGCATGACTCAATCCTATACACCATGTGGAAGCTATATAAATGAGTTCTTGTTGCCTGTGGATAATAATTACTTCCTCAAAATCATCTGCGAATATTATGTCGTGGTTCCTGTATTCTGATGTTTTTAAGATACCAAACTTTGGATTTTTTTTTAACTTTGTAAGCTTAAACACAGTTTCCCTATGTAGTATTATTAGGGTCCCTAATGCTGTTAAAAGTACAATCTGAAGTGATCCTATTAGAAACACTTTCTCTCATAATGATGCCTTTATATTATTTTAAATGCTTTTACTATGGTAACACGCATACGAGGTTCTTCTGAGTGCATATTTGTGGAAAATGACATTTGACAATGCTGAAGGTGACAACTGTTTTCCTTTCCCAAACTTAACACATCGAGTCATTGTACCTGATTTTAGTGGCTAGAGATCACCAGGTAGCCAAGATTACACTGTCCACATTAGATTCTTCCAAATGATGTTACTTCTTTGCCTTTCACTATAAGCTCAGGTAACACTTCATCTAAGACAGGCAAATGACTCATCCCATGGGATTTGTGAACAATTTACTGCTAATGAGAGGAATTCTTATGTATTTTTGGTTTATTTTCAAGGAGACAATATTCGAACGTATTTTTCTTGTATCATTACCAACTGGGTAATTTACAAGTCTTGACTATACTCCAAGGTATTCACATTATTTTTTGCCTTCTTTTTTTAAAAGACTTTGTTTTTAAATTATGGGTATATTTGTGTTTCTCTGTGAACACGAGTCCAGGTGCCCATGGAAACCAGAGGCATCTAGTCTTTCCTAGAGCTGGAGTTACAGGGGCACCAGATTCGGAGGCTTGGAACTTAACCTGGCTCCTTACAGAACTTAACCTGTGCTCTTAACTGCTGAGCCATGTCTCCAAACCCCCGTATCTTTTTATTATTGTATTGTTGTGTGTGTACACACTTGTGTGCAGTGTGTATGTATGGAGGCACACACAGGGCATGTAGTACCTAGAGTCAGAGGTAAGAGCTGTGGAGTCCTTAAGTTGATTCTGAGGGTTGAATTCGGGTCACATGGGCAAACACTTTACCTGGTGAGCCTTTTTGCTGGCCCTCAGATCTTGTTCTTTTCATGTTATTTTTGAGATTATAATTACATCAATTCCTCTTCCCTTTCCTCCAACTAGCCCATATAGCCCTCCTTGTTCTCATTGAAATTCATAGCTTCTTTTCCATTAGTTATTGTTTTACACACACACACACACACACACACACACCTATATATAACCTGTTCAATCTGTGCAGTGTTACTTGTCTTTATGTTTTCAGGGCCAACCATTTGGTTTTGGATATCCAGCAGGGATGTGCTTCCCTGGAGAAGGGTATTTCCTCCCCGCTCAGAATTCCTCAGGTGCCTGCCAGTCTTTGCGTAGGGCATCATGGGCTTTCTCTCATCCACTTTGGCATGTCTTGTTATACTTGTTCAGCTCATGCTTAGACAGCCACGTTGGTGAGACTTCATAAATATGGCTTCTGACATCACCAGAATACACAATATCCTAGCAACCTCCCTGCTCCTTAGGCTCCCACAGTCTTTCCATGCTTTCTTCTGCAATGGCCCTTGAGCCACAGGTGCAGGACCGATTTGTAAACCTATCTGTTGGGACTGGGCTCCGAGACTGGGCGTTTTGATTGGGTGTAGATTGTCGTAGTCTCTGCCTGATGCAAAGAGAAAGTCCCTTGAGGAGACATAAGGACTACTTATCTGTGGGCATGAGGACAAACGTGTAGAATGTAGTTAGGGATGATGCTGGTTTAGTAAAGTGGCAGTTGTAGATTCTTCTCTGATACCCAGGACTTTACTAGCTGTGAGAAGTTTCCGGTAGCACGCATGATTTCCCTCTTGTGATGCCAAGGCACGGGCGCCCCTATTGTGCCTTCAGGGTTGTGGTGCTCTGCTGGTCATTGTTGTGGTTCTGGGAAGGACTGTTGGTTGTTTCTCTCCTTTGGAAGCTTGCATGGTATCTCCTGGTACCATGAAAGCTAGTCCTCAGGGAGGAGACACTTAAATCCGTTTTGGCTCGGGCTTCTCAGCCCTGTGTCTGAAGTGCATGGTGCCTTCATCAACAGTGAGCTGTTGGTCAGGGTTGTCCAAGAGACCCCCCAAATATACAGCCTATTGCTATTGCCCTTGGCTGTTCCCCAAAGGTAGACGGCACGTCCCCATTTCTTTCTTGAAAAATACTTCTTCAAGTGTGAATGTTAGTAGTCAGGGTGGTGGTAGTCTGGGAAGGAATCCATGGACAGGAAGGTATTTTATAACTCTGCAGTGTGGAAGGTGGCCTTCACCATTTTCTGGGCTTGATCTCAGACCAGTGAGAGGGAAAGAGGGGGCCGAGCCTGCACTCAGCCATCTCTGCTTCTGACTGGATGGCATGTGACTTGCTGCCTCCTTAACTTCCCTAGCCAGATGAACTATAGCTCTGGGCTGGAAGGTGAAACAAATCATATTTCCCCAAAGTCTCTTTTGATGGAACATTTATCACAGCAAAAAGAAGAAAACAACAAACAAACAAAAAACAAAAAACAAAAAACAAATATGGTCAGGCACACAAAGTTCTAGAAACTTCCATCTAGAGAAAAACAGGAGGAGTACTGGGCTGTACTCAGACTTTTAATACTTTTATATTTGTTTCCATCAGTTAAATTTTCTCCAAAGATCGTGGACAATGCCTCTGAGGCTCCTTTTAACTTTTATCCCCTCTGTAACCCATTTTCTGTGTTTTAGTCACTCTTGAGGTGATCACTCAGTTCTAGGGAGTATCTCCTGAGGTTTGCCCTCCCAATCCCCCAGAGCTTTCTCTCTTTAACCTCTGTGAATGGTCCCAGCAGGCCTTGCGGGGGGCGGGGCTGGGAAGCTCGTCCCTCACCCAGCCATCCCACCATCTGCTCATTCCCAGTCTTCAAACCCGAGCTGTCCTTCAAGCTCCAGTTCCCCTTTCTAGAGTTTCTCTACTTTCTCACTTCTCCCATTTCTCTGGTTTTACTAACCATTCATGTGACGACTCTTCCCACGTCCGTATTTTTGGTTCAGACTTCTCTACCCACATTTACATGGTGTTTTTTTTGGGGGGGAGACTTTTCATACCGTTATCCTTTGTTATTCCTTGAAAATTCACCATTTCCACAATGAGTCATTCTTCCCTCTCTACATGGCTTGGGGTGGACCTGGTATTTCTTCCTGACCCTCTAATTGGGAATTGTGCCACACCCACTGACTCTAGGGAAATAATATAGATTTCTGCTTGAGCAAGACCACTAGCTTTTTGTTATGATACTGTTTTCAGAGAGGATTACGTGAGGTGGGTTGGCGGGGAGACTCACACTGGATGTGAGCCGCAACATCCTATCGGTTGAAGGACAAGATAGAATAAAAGAGGGAAAAAAAAAAAAAAAAGGAAAAAGCACAGGCATTTTCTCTCTCTTTCTGCCCCTCCCCGTGTGTGTGTGCACGCATGTGTGCGTGCGTGTGTGTGTGTGCACATAAGGGGGCGGGGATATCCACAAACACTCTGAGCTGTTGCACCACCGTGGAATTTTTTCCTTTTTTTTGGGAAAAGGTCACTTGATGCTTATGAACTCCACATATAGGCTAGGCTGTTGGGCTAGAGCTCGGGAAATCCCCTTCCCCAATGCTAGGATTACAAACATGAAGGCATGCCAGTTCTTTGGGTTTGTTTCATTTGACATGGGTTCTCATACTTGCAAAATAATCAGTCACCTTAGTGACTGATGCTTTTTCTCCATGCCTCCTGAAGTTAATTTAACTTTGAGGGAGAGTTAGAAATGGGAAAGGTTTGTTTGTAGGATGTCCATTGTTGTGACATGTGAGCAACGTAAAGGAGAAAAGATCTGCTTGGACCTTGTGGTTTCAAAGGTGTTAGTCCATCATGGGTGGAAAGGTAGAACAGCTCACAGTATGACAGCTGAGAACTGTGGGAACACACACACACTCACACACACTCGCATGCTCGCACACACACGGGGGGGGGGGGGCTCACTTAATTCTCTCCCAAAATGGTATCACAGAAAATCTAGAGATGTTCTTTTAGGCACTTCTCAGTTCTATCAAGCTGATAATCTTGTTGGTCAGTCAAGACGAACCACCACAGCCTGATACTTAGTGATGGGAAGAAAAATTAATAAAGCTCCCTTCTCCCATATGAACCTGTCTCCTGTCCGCTCAGAGTGTGTGCCTTGTAGATGGGAAAGTGTCAGGTTCTGAGCTCTATGCAGGAGTTTTGCCTCCAGCTGTTAGTGAGCGAGAGTCTTCATCCGTGATGGGGACAGGCATACTGAGTTAGGAAAGGCGGAGTAAGGTGTCCCATTTTGGTCTTGAGTCTAAGCAAGGTTTTAATATGACTTTACCCTGAATAAAGTTAACATTTTAACTTTCTTTTGGAATCCACATGCTTATCTAGAGGTGGAGAACCAAGGACAAGAAGGGTTATGCAATGGCATCCTTCTACACAACCCACTACAAACTTTCTATTTTCTTAACTCCATATCCCCTTGGATTATGTCAGTCATTTTCTGAAATAAGGGCAGTAAATCACAACATTTTCCATTGTGTTTTTAAAAATTTCTTGGTATGAGAGGTTTGTATTACGAACGTACTTTTTCCCCACCCTTACCTTGAATCTTAAATTTATGACTTTTATTTAACATCAATTCTTCTTTTTAAAGTAAAATCCCATCAGGAAGAGAAGGCATGAATTCTACTAAATTAACTTTTCCCAAAGACAAATTGGCTAATTTAGTACATATTGAACTCCAGGATGCATTGGGTACCACGCAAATACTCAGGAAGAAACAATTACTAGCATGCCATTATTTGGGAAGGAAATGATAAATTAGCAACAAATCTGAAATTAATGGACTCATAGACTAAATTCTTTCAAGGACTTGGTTTGTTTATTGAATGCATCCTTAAGACAACCCAGACAAAGGACAGAAGGAAATACATATAGAAAGATGTATTTATAACTCCTATTGCATTCTAGTTAAACGTTTGCCCGAGAGGGAAGATAAATGACATTCTTGTGTGCAACAGAAACTTGTGAATGGCTGTAGCAGGCTCGGGGTGATAATAATCGCACTAAGTAATAGCTCAGAGAATCAGAATCGCTATTTACTTGCCTTTTGCTTTTAAAAACGCAGAATTTGGGGGACAACTGATGACTTGGCTGTGTTTACAGCCTTAGATCTGTTTCTATCCAGAGATATTTCTGCCATTTCAGCTCACTGCCAAGCTGTAGTCGGTAGGAAACCGTAAGGATGACCTTCCGAAACTGCATCAGCTATCTTTGCCCACTGTTTGCAGAAGGGTTACCCCGGTCCAGTTTAAAATAAATCTCCATGGCCCCTGCCCAGAGTGGTGAATTCTTCCTTTCCTGGTGTGTCACACTTGCAAGCTCAGGATTCTCTTTAAAACCCCCCCGCATAGCGGATAGGAATACGGTTTCCTACTGCAGTGGGTTGCAGTATTAGGAACCCCACAGATATGTGCAAATGAGGCATAGCTTCCAGGTGGCTCTTCTGACTGCCAGGGACCCGTGAAGCCTGTTCGGTACCCAATGCTCCTGGCAGTCTGACATTCAAGAGTCTCACCTTCCCCCCTCCCCCGCCCCCCCCCCCCCCGGGTCCGGAAGCAAGGTCCTTTCCATCCTCAGCCCCAAACAACACAATGAGTGGCATACAGTAGCAATCTGTATTTGTCTTTAGGAAAACCAGCATGCAAACAAGAGCACACGTCCTGTGTCTTCCATAGCTATGAATCTGGCACCAGGGCTAAGCAACTCCTTTCTGTACACTTGATAATATATCACCCACCCTAACAGCCACCGATGGCTACGGTTTTTTTTTTTTTTTTTTTTTTTTTTTTTTCCAGAACCGAACAGTTGGTTTCATATAGTCAGGAAACAATACATGCATTCCTATCAATTCTTCAATTGACTTTTAGAAATTCACGAGTTATTTTGGTATTCAAGCCCATAACTAAAAATTGCACAAACGTGGTAGTATTTCATTTGTCATATGTCATATTATTAATTTTCTTTAAAAAGAAAATTCAAGTCAATGACAGAAAACGAATCGCCCAACCCCACAGAGGGAAAGCCAGTGTGCCTTAGGGGCAAGTAGGGCAGAACACTGCACTGGTCCTCTAAGGCTGCAACGTGCTGCAGGCTGCGGCTGCAGCTTAGGTTTTCTCGCCAGGTGGCAGAGGCCCTCTGCAAAAGAGCACACCGCAGCGCTCACGCCTCGCCTTCTTGGTTGGCACCGGACCAGCGACCACTGTCAAGTGTCCAGCAGACAACTATGATACAGTTTTTACGGATTGTACCGGAATGTAAGGGGGCTGGAAAACGGCAAAGGGGAGAAGGGTGTGTACCTGAGTGTGACCGATCACCGTTGGCTGAGAGTGCCTAAAAATTTCTCCTGCGGTATCTACCGGCCAATCAATCACCAACTTCCTCCATCCTTCATCATGTTAGAGCCTCACATCTAAAACCACCTCTCCCTACAAAGCCAATGGATGGATCAGGGTTCTAGGACCGGTGGCAGAGCTCACGTCTGGGCTGAGAATCAGCACCAAGTTTGGGGATGGGAGAGTGCAAGCCTGCAGACCCCGGCGTGCCTTTCCTAAGACGGGACCAGCTTGGAGATGGCCCTTCCAGGTTCTCGCGCCTCAGTGCGCAGGGACTACCCCCGCCCCCAAACCAAATAGCTCACCCTGCCGCATCCTTCGAGCCCCAGCCTCCGGGCAGGCTCAGGGAGGCGGGAGCCCGGGTTCCCCCCCGGCTCCTTGGCGCCCCCTGACGCCGGCCTCCAGCAGTCGGTCCGCGGAGGCTTGCACAGGCTAAACCTGGGGGTCCCCGCGCACCGCCGCCTGGCGCGTGGCCTGGCGGGCCGCGCGCGCACCGAGCCGACCTGCGGGAGGGCGCGCGCCGCTCGGTCCCGGCCCAGGCCAAGCGCGCGCCCCCGCGCCGCCGCCGCAGCCCGTGACGTCACCCACCGGGCCCCCCGCCGGCTCGCCGCGCCCCGCCCCGCCCCACGTGCGCAGGCTTCAGGACGCCGAAGGCCCCCGGGCGGCCACCCGACGATGCTCCCAGCCGGCTGCGTCCCGGGCGGGGCTGAGCCCGAGGGCTGCGCGCGGGCTGGGGCGCCTGCGGAGGGAGGGGCGCGGCTCCCGCCGCCGCGCCGCGTGCTGAGTCATGGCGAGAGCTGCCCGCCGCTCTCCATCAGTCGTTCCGGGGCCGGCGCGGGGTGTGCAGCCACTGGGCCGCGCGCGGGGCCGCGAGCGCCGGGCTTGACGCGCTGAGCCGCGCTCGCCCGTGTCCGCCGCGCCCGCCCCGCGTCCCGCGCCCAGCGCGCTCTGCAGCCTCAGCCCCGCGCCGCACGGCCCCCCGCCTCGCCCGCACCATGATCGCCGCCGCTTTCCTCGTTCTGCTGAGACCCTACAGCATCCAATGTGCTCTCTTCCTCTTGTTGCTCCTGCTGGGCACCGTCGCCACCATCATCTTCTTCTGCTGCTGGCACCGCAAGCTCCAGAAAGGGAGACATCCGATGAAATCGGTCTTTTCGGGGCGTTCCAGAAGCAGAGGTGAGACACGCCGCCGCCAGGTTCTTCTGGGCAGAAGCGAGATTGAAACCTCCTCTGCCTCCCATAACCCCTCGATGCCCACTCCTCAAGCTCAATGCATGTATTTATTGAACGCGCCCTGGCCCTTTGCCCTCACCTCCATCCTCTCTGATCACTAGGTTTGGATAACCACGGAGATTTCAGAGGTCCTGGAAGGAAGGATCAGACTCCGATTTTTAGGGTCAGTTTGCTACAGCCCAGAAGGTAATTAATTGGTAGTGGAGTCCTGGGCTGAGGCACTCTTACCGTTACCCAGCCTTTGCTGGAGCTTAGGAATAAAAAAGTAAGGCGTGATGGTTTGTTCCCCTCCCCCCTCCCAACTTTGCTGGAACTTCTTGCAGAGAAATCACCTTAGAGACAGATGGTCCAATACTCCCTCCGCCCCGCCCCAATATGCCCACCGAGTTGGAGAGAGACACCTAGAATGTGCTCCCCCAACCCAGGTAAGTGATCAGTAACTCTGTAGGCTGAGAACAAGGAGTTAACGAAGTCTCGTTTTTCCCTCTTTTCTCCCCAGATGCTGCTCTGAGATCTCATCACTTTCGTTCTGAGGTAATTTATTTAGCGCACACTTTCAAGGTCAGAGTAGCTTTCTTTCCTGAGTACCAGCATTAATCATATGCGTCTTAAAAAGCCAGTAGGACACCGAATGGGAAGCCTGCAGTCCCTAAGTCCAAAGTGACATGCTTCTTAAGCAATTCCATAGTCAAGCCTGGGGAGTAAGAACGTGTGTGTGTGTGTGTGTGTGTGTGTGTGTGTGTGTATGTGTGTGTGTTGGAGTTTGCTTTACAAGAGGTGGGAGGGGCAGCCCCTAAAGGAGTCGCAGGCCATAGAGAATTTAGCCTGGCAATGGTTATCAGTTTAGCTTACAGTCTGTACTTGTGGTGGAAGCACTTCCCGGTCGGTAGCTGTGTGCTTTGATGAACCACAGTGCAAACTGTGGATGTTATTGCAGAGGAGTTTGACCCATACTCCAGTTTAGACTCCAAGTGACATTCTTACGGTCTTAGGACGCCACCCATGAGGGTTTTTTTCATGATAGTAATGTTGATGAGGATACACCAAAGTGTGTACTAAGTATCTGTTCTAGACTGTCCCTCTAGAGTAGGAGACTGGATTCTGCCAGTGCATGAAACCGCAGGAGAGGAGGAGGAGCTCCACTTAGAAAAGATACAAGCTCTGCCCACTTAAAGTTTTCTCTCTTTAGGGGAAAGGTGCACAGTATCAGGGCTTGGAGGTTACTTTATGATGCAGCTTCTTCATCTTAGCAAAGTATTGTGGTCTATCCCCCCTACTACAAGCTTGTTAATTACCTGAAGTTACTTCACATCTATTTTGACTTGTTCATTGGAGGTTTTATTACACCCTGGCTTCCTTGCTAGACTGTGATTATTTAAGCTTAACTACATTAGCATAACATTACTATGTTGCATGCTGAGTAACTATTGCAAGTGCACTACTGGAAGTGAGAGTTCCCGCACTAGTTAAGATTTGTGAGAGAATGGCTGTCCACAGTCAGCAGGACTGGAGGTAGTTATACTAACTAGTGGGGTGAGGGGTTGGGGGTTGGGGTGGGGGTGGGGTGGAAAAACAGTTGTGCCAAAAGAGGGCCAGTAGTACCCTGTAGGGCTGTATGTGGAAATTATTTTTAATAATTATATAAAAAAGTAATTAGTTCATAGGAGGTATTTAGTTCTAGGTAGTATAACTGAACTGAAAATGGTCAGGTAGGTGGTGCACACCTTTAATCCCCATACTTGGAGGCAGAGGCAGGGGATGTCTGTGAGTTTTGAGGCCAGCCTGGTCTACATAGTGAGTTCCAAGACAGCCAGAGCTACATTGGGAGACCCTATCTTAAAAAAAAAAAAAATCAAGATATATTTGTAATGAAGTCTTTAGAAAATTGGGTCAAGTGCATAGAGTACACGTGAACTAGATCTTGTGGAACCGTCTTTGAAGTGGAAAGTAGAATTTAGATGCAACAAAAGTAAATAGTGGGCGGGGCACATTAAGAGGTGGGATTGACTCGAAAACATTCACCAGTTCTCTGCAGATAAAGGATAGAAGAACCCTGCTGTGAGCTCACCCCAGACATTTTAGACATGTGGGGTGTGGCTGTGTCTTTGTGTGTGTGGCTTTTTTTTTTTTTTTTTTTGGCTAAAATTTTATCTTGACCTGATTGGTTCAGAAGTGTGGGAACAGCCGTTCAGCACCTTATCTTGTTCTGAAGGTTGCTAGTGTAGTTTCAATTCCTCCTGTTGACTTGTTGCTTGCTTTACATGTTAGTCTGTGAGCTCCTGGGGGCAGAGCCTGGATTGCTTATGATACCACTGTCTGGCCTCATATGGAATAGGTTCTTAATAAATATTTATGGAATGAATGAAAACAGTCTCTGAGTGGGCAAATAGAACTCAGAGTTGGATAGAAAGAGAAAATGCACATTCTTAGAACATGGCTTACAATTTAGAAACATTTATTTATGTTCCCCAGGCTTTTAAAGTAGAGGGTTCGTTTTTTGTTTTTGCTTTTTCCTTTTAAATTGGGTCTCATTGTGTAGCGCTGGCTGTCCTAGAACTCACTATGTGTATGGGGCTGGCCTTGAACTCACAGAGCACCTGTCTCAGTCTCTAGGTTACCTGGCTTTCCCCAAAGCTTAAAAAAAAAAATCACCTTAGTGTTTGTAGTGAAATTTAAGGTACTCTTTGTAACAAAATAAGATTTTGTTAGAACGTTTTCTCCCAACAAAATACAATCTATCCAGCTTAATTTGTTGGCGGGCTCATAAGAAAGGGGTGCTGTCTTATATGTGGAAATTCAAACTGGGCGGCACAAGAATGCCGTATTTCACCATTGCTTTTTATTGACCACAAACAGCATTTCCTGTCTGCAAAACACAGATGTGTTTTCTTCTCCCTCTTAGAACATTATTTTTGCCAACACTTTTGTCCTGAAGGAAGACTTCCGCATTTGCTTGGGCTGAAGCATGTCTGATAAGTTAGAGTGGACACAATGGGTATTATTTATTCCTGCTGTGTGGTTTTTCTTTTTATTAGCAGCTGCTGCAAAATATTAATATCAAAGCAAATGCTTTGATTTTTTTTTCTTTCTCTGGCAAGTCCTAATCACCCCGGGCTGAGTTCTTAATGTATTCTGTTCCCTGTGCCAATCTTAGTAAGCGGGTAATTCGCTCTCAGCTTTTTTCTGTCCTAGTCAAATGAGAAGCATGGGGTAGGATCTGCTGACTCACTTTGAAAGCTGAGCAGGCTAAGGGAGAGTCCTGGGATTGATGAACTTTGGAAAACAATTTGCTGTTTCACCTGGCAGAGGACGAAGTCGTTTCTGTCACCCAAGCCTCCAGGAAGGTGTCATCCTGGGCAGGACATTTGGGGGTTCTGTCCATGGTGGTCACATTAGTACTTTCTAAGAGGAAAACTCTTCTATGGAGCTTTGAGGCTAGAAATCAGTAATCCCACAAGGTGCTTTGGGTCTGTGGTCCCCACCAGTCAGTGCTTTCTCTCCAGAGACTTGCATAGTGACGAACTTTTAAACAGGCCTTTCAAGTTTTAGAACAGCATAAGCGAAAGTGAAATTAACCCACCTAGCAAAGCCTTGCAATTTGGACCCGACTCTAAAGTCAGGAGCTTAGAGACTATATAGATGGAAAGGTTAGAGGTAGAAATGTGTGCACTGTTTGCCTACTTAAGAACTTGAAGCGCACGCGTATGCGTGCGTGCGTGCGTGATTGCACGCATGCATGATTGCGTAGCTTTGTAGTAAAGAGTTAATGAAGCCGTTTCCCGTTGATGAAGAGCAGTCTAGAAACCACGTATACATCTTGGATTCTAGCTCTCTGGCAGCTCCAAAGCACACTTTTCTGAGGACTTCCAATGTGACTGTGAATAGTGGTGAGCTGTGCCCCTAGGTCCCTGCGGTGAAAGTCAGGAGGCAACGGTCCTGTTTCCGAGGAAATTTCAGAGAGCGATATGGGCCGTCACTGCACCGCACTGTCCTGTTGTAAAGGAGAATCTTGGTGAACTGTCCTTCATAGAATGAAGCCACTTACAATGCCTCTGAGAGTCCAGAGTGGATGGTGCTAAATGATCCCTGTTCACCGGCCCGGAGAATAAGGGGCGCCTTGTTTGTTTAAAGGAACGAGATCCCTCTATCAGGATCTGAGTAAATATTTTTTCTTCCTGCTTCAGGGAAAGGGGACAAGATTTAGCTTACATTAAGCAATTCCCGAAGAGTCGAATAGCAAGAAGTAGGGGTGGTGAGACAAGACCCCTCGATACTTTGTATCCCTCGGAACTCAGACAGAAATGTCCCCAAGATTTTCAGTGAGAGAGAAAAATTGAGATGAATGGTTTCAGTTCATACTTTCTGCAAAACTGGATAGACACACTCATTAATGTGTGTTCCACTCCAAGTGCTCCTGTCTCAGACTCAAGAAGATGGTCACCAAAATAACCATATTACATAGCTTCTCATGAAATTTGCATGTTCTATTAGGAATCACCCAATTTCAACATGCATGTATGACGAGCCCACATACACATATACGTAAATATATACATTTTATGATTTATGTAAAAAATAAGCTTACATGTTGAGAAACTGAAAAATAAATCAGGGAAAATAATGCTTTATTATTGAGCTATCCTACACAATTAGGCTATTGTTAAAAATAAATTTTTGTCTAGCGTCATTCTAGGTCCAGATTAATTTATACTAATTAAATCTGTCATGAGTAGTGACTGTACACACGATATGGTGTTCATTTAGTGTGACCCACTTATCATCAGAGTAAACACATCGTCTCTTCCGTGTGAAGTACTGTGTTAGACACCAGGACTGATGGAGACACTGGGGTGTACCCGTGTGACCACTCTAAGACTCTCTGGAGCCACCCGGCTCTTGTGCGTTATTTGCAACAGTGAGTCACAAATGTAGCGAAAGCAGGAGAGACCTCGGCATGCAAGTGCACAGCGGGTGCCTACATAAAGACGACAGATCGGTCCTGTCCACAGAGCATATCTTACCATCCTGGCATTGCCATTTTCTCAGTCTTAGCCAAGCAACTGCTGGGAACGAAACCAAACACAACCTCCAAAAGATTCGTGAGTAAGGTAACTCCCCCTTTGTCAGGTGTCTAAGCAGAAGCGTCGTCCAAGTTCCAGTTTGTCCAAAGTTTAAACTGAAATATGAGCCTGTGGTTCCGGGGGGTTAGAACAGAGCCAGTCTGACAGCGAGAGCCAACGTGTCGAAAGGGATGTGTGTATGGGGTGTTCACGGCCCTGTGCAGAACCTACGAGCTCGGCACTGGCTCACTGTACCACCTCGCAAGCTCTTAGCTTCTCAGTGGCAGCAATGATCTCATTGCAGGCAGTGTTTCTACAGGATGCGCAGCACCACCCTGCCAAGGTGTCATGTGGAACATCCTGCCTTCTGGATTGGGCCACGTGGCTACTGGGCGGGGGAGGAGAGTGCGGAGGGGGAGGAGAGACCCAACCAATTTTGTGCAGTAAAAGTTGGACTAGTTACGTGGCAGACAGTGGGGTGACTGAGGGTGTCCTCTGAGGGGTGACATTGATGCTGAAGTACAGAAGTTAGTAACTGAGTCAGCAGGCACAGGAGCAGGCACAGCACACCCTGGCTTTCACTGCTCAGTGTGACAGAGAGTAAAGGACTCTTGAGATTTCCCAAAGGACTATGGAGCTGGAACTAGAAGTTGGTGAGTGCCAACTACAACGAGAGTGCGCTTTGTATACTACATTACAGCTTTGGTACAGCTATTTGATTTACACCTAGGAAGGTGCCTGCCATGACCCTCTAACGGACACGAAAATCACTCTTAAGTTTCTAACTATAACAAAGCGGTTTGATTGCTCCCCTTTCACCCCCAGGGAGACTGAAAAAACATGGCTTGTGCTGCAGAACAGGTGAACAGAATATATGGGTTGGGCCGTTCTGCTTACTAGGAAGCTGAGGTTTGGAAGGGCATCATAGTTTGTGGTCCAAGGATCAGGTATCACGGGGTTATGTCCTATCTGCAGACACCATCTGTTTAAACTGTGTGTGTGTGTGTGTGTGTGTGTGTGTGTGTGTGTGAGAGAGAGAGAGAGAGAGAGAGAGAGAGAATGTGTGTCTGTGTGTGAGAGTGTGTCTGTGTGTGTCAGTGTGGGTGGGGTGGTGGTGGTAGTCCTGGAATTTGAACCTAGGACCTCAATGATTTACCACTGAGCTTATATTCCTCATGTATTTGGTGTGTCATTACAGATTTTAGTGCAGGATATATGAAATGGCAGGTACCTATCATATACGAGAACATCTTTATTGGCTGTGGAGTATGTTGAAGTTGTATAAGGTTGTATAAACATTTTCACTGATATTTATCATTATACCTGGTTCTAATATGTCCCTCTTTCACTGCCCTCTCCTATGCTCTTGTACTACAGTTTTAAATACCTGAAATTTGTGTTTTTGCTGTTCAATATCTTGCTGGAAAATTCCTCTCATGATCTTTGTCAGCTAAACTTCAGACAAAGAGTTACTGTGTCTCGACTATATCAAGAACTGCAAAACTCAAATACTTCCCACTCCTGAGCTAGCACCTGAAGGGGCTCCCACCCCACCACAGGGACACCTGCACATCCACGGTCATTGCTGTCTTTTTCACGATAGGATGTGTCATAGACACTGTTCTGTTACTGCGAGGTGACACCATGACCCAGATGTTTCATTGGAGGCTTGCTTACAGTTCAGAGGGTTAGCCCATGGACATTGTGGTGGCACCAGGAAGGCATGGTGCTGGAACAACAGCCAAGAGTTACACCTGAGCCTCCTACAGGCAGGAGGAGGCATGATTTCTGTTGCTACTCCTTCATGTCACACACGTGAAGCTCAAGAGGAATTGCCAAACCACTAAATCAGATGTTTCAGTTTTGTTTAACTGCTGGGTCCAGTATTTGATTCATTCCTTAAGCTCCTTTCCTGTTTTTTTTTTTTTTTTTTACACCCCAATTTTTTTCTCACCCCAGTTCTCTCATTTTGTCCATTGGTCTCTTCCTACTTACATGTCTTACTTTTTTTCAAAAGGGATTTGTTGAGACCTAGTTTACAAACCATATAGTTCATCTATTCAAAGTGTGGTTGTTTTCAGTTAATTCATGATTGAACACACATGCACAATTAACCTTTGAATGTCTATCACGCCAAAGGGAAACCCATGCCCGTTGCCTGTCTGTCTGTCTGTCTGTCTGTCTGTCCCCTTACCTTCCCCTTTGCTCTCTTCTTTCTCCTGAGCCTTAGGAAGCTGTCAGGCTCCTGTCTTAGGTTTTCTAAGCCTCACTTTTCCCTTCAGACTTTCTTTGTGGGCTTTCTCCATAGGTACTGTCTGACTTTATCTTCATGTAACGGTAACTTGGAAATTGGTAGCACATCTCACTCATTTCTGGCCTCCAGATCAAGAGTTATCTATCTTTTTGCATGTTTTTATGTGGATGCCCCCATAGCTTGTTAAAACTAAGTATGTATGCAACTGAATGTCTCATAGTCACTAACTACGCCTACTTCCCCACTGTGGCTCAAGTTGCCCCTCAGCCCCTCTACCCCTCTACCCTACTTTGCCTTTCTTACTCTCACTGTTGCTGACTCCTTGGCTTGAGGCACATTGTAAGCCTCTGACAAAGCCTTTGCACCTCCTCTGCAATCTATTTACACTAAGTGAATAAAGTTCATTCTAAAGATAAAGGTCTTAGCACCCTCCATCAGTCCTGAAGACAATTCTAGTCTAATAATTAAAAGCTCACACAAAATGGAGTGTTAGTGAGTGGGCTCTTTATATTCCTAGTGAGGAGATAAGAGGTGATTTGGGCTCACTTCATTTCTACCTTGCCTTTGCTGGTCTTTGGGACAAACTTGCCTTCCCTCATTGTCATGGTTTGAATATGGTTGGCTCAGGGAGTGGCACTATTTGGAGGTGTGGCCTTGTTGGAGTAGGTGTGTCACTGTGGGCTTGGGCTTTAATACCCTAGTCCTAGCTGCCTGGAAGCCAGTCTTTCACTAGCAGCCTTCAAATGAAGATGTAGAATTCTCAGCTCTGCCTGCACCATGCCTGCCTGGATGCTGCCATGCTCCTGCCTTGATGGTACTGGACTAAATCTCTGAACCTGTATAAGAGTTGCCTTGGTCATGGTGTCTGTTCACAGTAGTAAAACCTTAACTACGACACTCAGAATTGCTCTATGGTAACGGAGTTCCAGATGTGCAAGAAAGGATCGAAGAAAGGAGGGGAAAAGGGAAGGGACAGCCAACCAACAGTGTGCATTTGGAAAGAGGTATTTGCTTGATATTCTTCAGCCAGCCTCTCACAGGCCACCTCTCTCTGCAGAAGATGCTTAGATGTGAAATTTGATTTCTTGGGAGCATCTGCAGGCGAGGCTGCCAAGAGAGTGTTGGGTAAACCACCAACCACTCTCTGTCTAAAAATCCATTTTCTTCAAGGTCTAGTCTCCCACTGTCTACATTTTCTGTACTGTGTCCTTTTAAGATCATAGTTATTGCTCACGGTGCTTCCAGTTGAGGAAAACTTTTCCGTTTCCTCTGTTCTGTGACTCCTACAGAAACAAAATCATTCAACCAACAGAGGCCCGCTCTTCAAGCCCAGTTCATAACTGCTCAAAACCCAGGTCATCTCTTGAGGAACCTTTGTCTCCCTTCTCTCTGATGTCTCTCCTAACAGTACTCCAAGGGTCTTGAAGACAGTCTGACTTCTACATCAAATCTCAGTGGCCAGGACATAGTGAAGTTCACTAAATGGGAATGAATGAGTATTTGGGGTTTTCTGTAAGTCATTTTAAATTCTTAGTTCTTGAATATTTTGTAATATTCTATATCCCCTTTGTCCCCTTGAGGGATAAGAGACAAATGGTAACCCTTAGATAACAATAAGTCAAATAAAACCTCTTGAAAAATCTCACCAAGAAATCTTACCAAGATGGAACATCTTGAGTTTGACAAAGAGAATAATTGGAAAGATGCATCATGGGTGCAGGCAGAATAGTAAGAATGGACAGTGGTAATCCCAAGACATAAACACCACTGTGGAAAGATGAACTCTACAGGCAATGGCTTAGAAATATTAGAAGAATATGGTTCTAAAGGCATAGAAAATATTTTCAAGAGAACCTAATAGGAAAGTTCCCAGAGCTAGAGAAAGAAATTCTAACCCACATGCAAGAGGTATTTAGAAAATCAAATATAGATGAACACGTTAACTCCCAGCATAATACTAGTGGGCACTTCTAATAACCTACAATTACTGATTGACAAGCCAGAAGTCAATAAAGAAATACCTGAATTAAATGATATTTTTGATTAAATGAACTTAACAAACTTTTGCAGGACTTTGCACCCAAACAATGAGAATACACATTCTACTCAGCAACCATGAAGCTTTATCTAAAATTGGTCACATACAAGAACATAAAGTCTCAACAAATACAAAGAAATTAATAAAATGATCTCCCCACCCACTTGAGTTTTTACTTTTTCAAGACAAAGCCACCCAGCACATAGCTACAGAGTTCTGTAGCCCTAGCTATTCTGGAACTCACTGTGTAGACCAGGCTGGCCTCGAACTCATACACATCTACTTGCCTCTGTCTCCCAAGTGCTGGGAATAAAGATGTAAGCTACTATGCCTGACTCTAAAATAATCTGTGTCTTATCTGATCACAATGGTATAATAAAACTAATGAACACCAAGAGAAACCCTTGAGAGAACGCAAACACATGAGGTTAAACACATCACCATTGAATAATGAATGGGTCTTCGAGGGAGCCAAGATAAGAATAAATTTTTATTTACAATGAATTGAAAATTACAAGACAATACACACAGACCTATGGGATATAAGAGAGGCAGTCCTAAGAAAGACATTTATAGCTCTAAAGTGTGCCCATCAAGAAATAAGAGATGCCAAATAAATAACTTAATGGTATTCCGTAGGTCCCTGGCAGAGGCAGGGGACAGATGTAAAGGAACAAGCCCCAACACTGTCAGTAGATAGAAATCTGGAAAATTGGGGTAGGAATAAATGAAATGGAAATAAGACAGTGTAAGGAGCTGGCAAAAATAAAAGAGTTGGTTATTGAAAAGAAAGCAAGATCAAACTCTTCATTGATTAGTTTTGGTTATCAACTGAGCATAGCCTTGAGTCTCCTGAGAAGAGCATCTTAATGAGGGATTGCTTACACTGTGTTGGCCTGTGTATTGGGCATCATTGATGCGCAAAGACCCTGCGCCCATAGTGAGCAGCACCATTCCCTAGACAGGTCCTGACTTACAGAAGAAATGAAACTGAGTGTGAGCAAGTCGATGTTTCTGCTGTGATGGACGGCATGTGAAATTGGGAGGGGAAACAAATCTTTTCTCTCAAGTTGCTTTGAGGCAGGGTATTTTTACCACAGCAGCAGAATGAAAATAGGACAGAAGAGTAAATTAATAAAAAATAATTATGAAAGGGAGTCATTACTACAGATACTAATGAAGTTGTAAGAATTTACTAGGAGATATGTTAAAAATTCTATTCCACTGAGTTGCACTATTTAAAAAACAAATACATTTCTAGGTGACCTACCAAAATTAACCAAGATGAGAGAAGCGTGTTTTAAAAAGACTTATTTATCTATTTATTGTAAGTACACTGTATCTGTCTTCAGACACACCAGAAGAGGGCATCAGATCTCATTACAGATGGTTGTGAGCCACCATATGGTTGCTGGGATTTGAACTCAGGACCTGTGAAAGAGCAGTCAGTGCTCTTAATCTCTGAGGCATCTCTCCAGCCCCAAGAAACAATTTTTAAAGATGTATAGTAAGCAGTCAGATTAACACAGTAATTTAAAATGTCCTGACTGTTTCCTGTTGAGGCTGCCATTAGAGAGCAGCAGCTATGGCCGTGTGCTATCCCGAGAAGAAGGGCTACAAGGAAACAGAATATCAGCAAGCTGAGGCACAGCCAGGCCCTCAGATGCCTCACCCAGCACACCAAGTTCCTGATGGACAGATCCAGGAGGTTTGCAGCTTCACGCCCTATCAGTGGTGTGCTGCGGTTCAAGGTGTCCAAGGGCAAGCCTGTAGTCAAGTTCATCAAGAAGAGGGTGAGTGTGCACATCCACCCGAAGAAGTGGGAGGCAATGGTCAAGAATGACTGATGTCTCTGTCCTGCGTCATAAACATTTAGGCTGCACAGAAGAAAAGACTAGATGGATGGATGGATGGATGGATGGATGGATGGATGGATGGATGGATGGATGGATAGATGGATAGGCTGCACAGAAAAAAGGGTAGATAGATAAGTAGATAGGTGATAGGGAGGTAGGTAGATAGGTAAATAGGTGGATAACTGGATAGATAGGTAGATTGATTATAAGTAGGTAGATCAATAGGTAGGTAGATAGATGATAGGTAAGTAGGTAGGTAGAGAGAGGTAAATAGATGGATCATTAGATAAGTAGATCAATAATAGGTAGATAGGTACTTAGGTAGATAGATAGATAGTCCTGATTAAAACACAGGCCCAGATGAATTGATGTTAAATAATCAGACTTTTAATGAAGAACATTACCAGTGATTCTCAAAAGATTCCATAAAGTAGAAAGGGAAGGAATGCCATCCGTCTGTTTATGAAATTACATTATACCGACACTAAAACCAAATAAAGATACACACAGAAGAAAATTGGGGACCAATTTCCCTGTTGAGTATAGACAAAAAAAATTCAAGAACCTTATTAAAAGGACCATTCACCATGATAGGGTTGGCTTTATTCCAGAGATGTGAGATAGTCTAGTATGTGTAAATCAATCAATGGAATGAATTACTTAAATGTACTCAGAGAAAAATACAATGTCTAAATAAGCACACAACAGGCTTTGACGAAATTAAGCATCCCTCCATGAGGAAGGGATTTCCCTGAGGAAGTTCAGAACAGAAGGGAACATATGTTATCATGGTAAAGGCTACACACGAAATCTTATAACCAGTGTTATGCCGAACAGAAGAAAACACAGGTTCCACTACAGTCAGGAGCAAGTCGAGGATGCCTGCTTCTTCACTCGCTCAGCATAGTTTGGGAGTTCTTAGCTATAGTAATGAGAGAAGTAATAAAAGGGATACAGACTGGGAAGGAAGATGGCAGAGTGTCCTCATTGGGAGGTGTCATGATTCTATCTACACACAGGAGACCCTCGGAGACTCTTAGATCTGGCAAATACTTTCAACAAAGTTAACTTACAAGATCAGTAGCTTTCCTACTTACCAATATTAAATATACCAAGAAAGAAATCAGGGAAACAACCACATTCAAAGTACTTTCAGAATAAAACAAAACAGAACAAAATACGTTGAAATGCACTTAGCGAAGGAAGCGAAGGGTCTCTACACGGCAAACATGGAAACATTGAAGAAACAGTTGAGGAAGAGGCTGGAAGTAGTGGCTAGCCTCGGACTACATACCCAATTTGAGATTATTCTGCATAGAGAGATACCCTGACTCCTTTAAATTTATGTCATCAGATTTATCAACGATCTACTTCAAATGGCTCCCCGTGACACTTTTGTGGTCTGTCTACTCCTCTAGACTGCCATGTTGCCTTATAATCTCTTGACATCATGGGGTCTGATGTAACAAAAGACTCAGTACACCTGAAAAGCCCTGGCCTTTTTAAGTGAAGGGATTTTTATATATTGTAGGAATTTTGAAAAGAAAGTTTACTATGTAATGCTTTCATTTTCAACTCTAATCTCACCCCAAGAACTATGTTAAGTGTATAACGGTATTGTACACTGTTTTGTGTTTTAAGCAGTTTTTCTTTTAGCTGATACTGTCATTGAGTTCCAATACCTAGATTTATGTTTTGCTTATAGTCACATTTGTGCCAAGGGGTGTCCCATGGAGCTCTTACGAGGCAGTATAGTAAGAAATGATCAGGGACAGTACTGAAGCGTGTCCTAACTTATCTGTGCTAGGCGAGCGCCCAGTGCTGTGCTTAGCTAATTAATTGTTCACATAGATTTAAGTAGATGTTGAGATAACTGAATGAAGACCCTCACAAATGGCAGACATCAAATTTAACATGTCACTTATTCCTCGTGTCTTTAAGATACATGTAATTGTTAAAAGCCGACATACGTAGGTACAATTGCTAGTGGAGAATAAGAAATGAAACGAACTCCCTCTGTGACTGGGAAGAGTATTTTACACGGTGCAGTGAAATTAAGGATGCAGATTTCAACCCAAGAAAAACAAAGGGGAAATTATGTGAAGCCAGTAGGTAAATGCAGATAGAATTCTAAAACTTCTAAATGACCAGAGGAAGTCGGGAAGGAGAGCACACTGGATAAGAAACCAGAGGAAAGAGCCGAGCACAGCCTGTGTGGATAAAGTCTAGGGGCTTGGACAGCTGAGGTAGGAGGATGTCTGGAGTCCAGGAGCTGAAGACCCTCCTGGACGACAAAGTTAAGGCAAATCTCAAGGACTAACCTCCCGCCCCCGCAAAATAATTAACAACCCACCTCCCACCCAGGACTCCACAGAAGATAGACAGAAAAAAAAACGTAAAGGTGCAGACATCAAATCAGCATGTCTTCTGGCCACATTAAATATTAGTGAGCTAAACAGTCCAGTTGTGACAGATTATTGTAGCAGATAAACAGCAAGGCCTGACTATATGGCAGTTACAAGGGATAAACTTTAAGAATAAAGGCAGATGGGGCTGGTGAGATGGCTCAGGTGGTAAGGACACCCACCACCAAACCTGAGTCCAGTTTGGGACCCAAATATTGAAAAGAAAGATTTCTTCTTACCTACTCATGCCAGCTATGGCATATTCACATCAGCACACACGCACATGCGCACACACACATATACACACTCAAAAATACTTATTTATAATATGTAAAAAAAATAATACAGAGGGCCAGGTGGTGTCGCTCAGTTGTCAGATTACGTGCCTATGGCATTTGTGGATGCCTAACACTGTGTAAGCCGGGTGTGGTGGGGCACACCTATAATCCCAGTGATCAGGAGATGGAAGCATGGCCTTCCTCAGTGATATAGCAAGTTGGAGACCAGTGTAGGCCACATGAGATCCTGTCTGAAAGAAAAAGGGACAAGAAAAAGAAAACAAAGGCACATTGAAAATGCACGAGTTAAACATGAGACAGAAATATCTGGTGTTATTAGATAGACTCACTGAGGCAAATAATATCTATAAAGAACAAGAAATGTTCCATAAGGATGAGAGGGATAAGTTTTAGGAAGACATAATCCTAAATGTGTACATAACCAGCAACAACCTCTATGAGTATTGAGTGAGCATGAGAAACAATGGAAAAACAGGGTAATAGTTATTAGCAAGGTTAGTAAAGGTCATGGTTGGTAAAGCATCCACATGGAAGGTGGCTGACTTAACCTCATTTCTGCATACACCCACAGAGATAGACTGTAGTGTGTGTGTGTGTGTGTGTGTGTGTGTGTGTATGTGTGTGTATGTGTGTGTGTGTGTGTGTGTTTATGTGTGTGTGTGTGTGTTTATGTGTGTGTGTGTGTGTGTGTGTGTGTGTGTGTTACTGAGACAGGATTTCTCTGTAGCTGTCCTGGAACTTGATTTGTAAACCAGGCTGGCCATGAAACTCAAGAGTTCTGCCCCCCATGTGCTGGGATTAAAAATATGTGTCACCATGTAAAATACATAGTAATTTCAAGGAATTGAAATCTTACAGATTAATTTTTGTTCGTAGCAAGTTTAAATCAGTAACAAGATTTCTACAAAATGTTGTATCTTTTGAAATAACATGCCTCTGTATAATCTGTGCATCAAAATAGAAATAGTAAAGGAGACAAGAGGACGTTTAAGCTAAGTAAACATGGAAACTCAGTATCTTAAAACTGTGGGGTGTAGCCAAAGCAGAGTTGGGGGAAACATGCAGCTTCAGACAAGAAGGGCCCCAAGTCAGTTCATAGATGCTCAGTAGTATGTAAGGGGGGGGAAGAGGAGGCAGAGAAAATTCAGAGAGAAAAGAAAGATAAGAGCAGATGTGGATGTGAGTAGACACAGTAAAATTAGCAAAGATGAAGTTGCTTCTTTGAAAGGATCAAATTTATTGCCAGGCAGTGGTAGCAGATGCCTTTCATCTTAGCACCAGGAAGGCAGGGGTAGTCAGATCTCTGAGTTCAAGGCCAGCCTGGTCTATAGAGTGAGTTTCAGGACAGTCAAGGCTGCCAGAGAAAACACCCCCCCCCCAAAAAAAAAAGAAAAAGAAAAGATCAGATTTAAATATCTAGCTATGCTCATGACGTCTCTTAGGTATGACAGAAGAAAGTAGGAGCTGTGCTTCTAAGAATTAGGCTTTTAGGAAGAAATAAAGAGTGAAAATTTAAAAGTGAATAAATCAATAAATAAAAAAGTTAGCAAAAAGGAAGAAAATTCAGGCCAACCTCAGCACCAAGAACAGATTTTATTTTGCCTGAGAAGTTTGCCTGAAGGAATGGTTACACTAAGACCCAGGTGGAAGACCCAGAGGCACTGGAACCAGAGTGTGAGAATGCAGGGCAGGGTGGGTGAGCAAGGAACGGTCTGGGGTGCTGGGGTGGAGGTGGGAGAGTGAGGGGTATCAGGATTGGGGGGGGGGAGAGTAGTGATAGCTTAGGTTAGAGAAGTGGGGAGGGAATGTTGTCAGGGGCGGTATTGGGAAGTGAGCTGTTTTCTCTGGTTAAACTGGTTTTGGAACTGCAGGCTTTCATACAGCTGTCAGGAGTGTAGGGTGGGGGTCAGCCGCTTATCTTGCAGCCTCTGGGGACTGTACAAATAGCTGACTTCCTGTACCTTTGAGCCCAGTGCTGGGCCTTAGTTTTAGGGGAGGGGAATTTTCCTTTTATGGTTCTGGCCATCCACGGACCTGACAGAGCTAATGTACGGTGTTTGTTCATGCTAGAGATCGGGCAACTTACCTTCAATGAAATTCCTGAGTTCTTTGTGGAAACTGGTTAAAAATGACAATGCTGAGATGATTTGCCATCGTTAATGTGTTTCTTAGCTTGTGAAGCCTGGCCCCTCCCGAGAGTCATGAGTTCATGGACCACATGTTAAGAGTTGCCACTTTCGATAGACTGGCTTTATGTACTTTTGTCGCTCAGCAGATGTGATATTCAATATTGATGTACATCTGTATGTATGACTAACATTTTTTCTTAAAAAAAAAAAAAAAACCTTTAGAAGGTTTCTAAGTGTGGAAAGCACTTTCTGACAGTATTTCTTTCATAAAACTATGGCATTTTGAGCTGGGCGGTAAGTATGGTGTACACCTTTAATCCCAGCACTTGGCAGGCAGATCTCTGAGTTCAAGGCCAGCCTGTTCTACAGAGTGAGTTCCAGGACAACCAGGGACACACAGAAAAACCCTCACTTGAAGAAAAAACAAACACCTGGCCTTTTTGACATTGTGATTAACTTTCTCATTATATTTCTTTTTGAAAAGTTTTAAAGATTTATGTGTTTGGGTGTTTTGCCTACATGCATGCAAGTGTACCACATCCATGCCTGGTATCAGCAGGTATCAGCAGGGTGTATCAGAGCCCCTAGAACTTGAGTTATGTTGGCGATGAGCTACCGGGTGGGTGCTGTGAACTGAAACCAGTTAAGAGCAGCCAGTGCTCTTAATCACTGAGCCATCTCTCTAGACCCAGTTGTATTTCTATTTGGCTTACCTTTATTGAGGGCAAGGGGAGATCTATAAAGATAAATTTACAAAACTATTGTCACATTTTCTGGGAGAGGGGAAGCGACATCTGTTCACTCAGACAGGGCACTGAAGACAGACCAAAGCAGTGACCTCCCTCTAGTAGCTTAATGAGTTTATTCAAGCTCTTCATAGGTACAGGGGTGACTCAAAGGCAGCTTCACCTCAGAGCTGATGACTCAGGACTGACCAGCTGGCAGCTCCCGGCAACCTCTCCCCAGCAACTGTTTCCTGCTTATACAGTACCGGGGGAGGAGATGACTTGTACATCTTAAGTTCAAGGAGCTTTCTGCTTTTTGTAAGTTTTGCTCACTTCCTGAGTCTTCTCAGCTTCCTCCCCAATCTCGAGAGGAAGGAATGTTTAACTTTGGAGGAAGTAGCTGCAAAACACAAATAAATGGAAATAAAGTGTAGACATTGCCAAAATGGCTCAGCCAGTGTGAAAGGGCAGTGGATGAAGCCTGGACGTGGAGGGGAAGGGACTCTCTAAGCTTTATGTCCTTAGCTTCACTTCTCTAGAGAAGTCTGTCTGTCCAGAGTTCTGTATCCCTCCCTCCTCATGACTCAGAACTGCCGCAGCTCCTCCAGTTGTGACTTTTGACCTCTTTCTCTGACTCCATACGCTCCTTATTCCGAGACAAACACTGGCTCTTGAAGAATGTATCCTCTAGGCTCATTCCTGCTGCAGATGCTTGACAGAGTCTAATTTCTCTTGGGAGCTTGATTAGATAAATAAATACCCAGGCCACGAATGAGACACATCTTTGGCGAGCATGTGAGGGAGTTTCCAGAGAGGATTAGCCAAGGACAGAGATCACCCCTTATGTCTTGTGGTCCCTGATGAAGCAGATAGGAAAAGGAGGAAGCCAGCTGAACTCTGGCATTCCTTTCTCTCTTTCCTCATTGGTACCTTGGATCAAACTAAAAATGGCTAACTAGCTGATAGAGTTTGGTTCATATGTGGTTAAAGTTGGGTGCAAAGCACAGGTTTGTCATTGACAGACTTTTCCTACTTCCCCCTTCACAATGCTTTTTAATTTCCGGTTTCCCACACATGTGGAAATTACTTCCAGCTAAGATCTTTAGAACTAACAATTTACAATTTTATTAGGTAATAAAATCCATTATTTCTGTAGGCTAAAAATTAATAAAAATGAATGCTTATCTTATCCCACATCCGATTTTATTGAGATACCAATGTCCAGTGTTAGAATATTTTTCATAATCCCAGGAAGACAATCCATGCCTGTTTGCAGTCAGCCTTTGTTCTCACCCAGAGACTCCTAATCTGCTTTCAGTGTCTGTCGATTTGTCTTTTCTTGACACTCGCGTAAGCAAACTCACATGGCCAGACAGGATCATGTGTCCTCTTACTGCGAGAATTCTTACTTTGGGTCTGTCTGTACCCTGAGTGCCCACCGAGGAGCACAGTGCAGGCTCCGCAGGCACTTGAATATAAATTCAAAGGTGTGTGATGGTTCTCTTTCCCCACAAGTGAGAAGTGTGGCTTTCATGAGCTTCTTCGAAAGCTCCCAAAGTTAACATCCCACCCGGGACTGGAGAGTAATGGAAACCAGATCTCATCGCTTCTGAATTGAACAATATTTAACTTCCAATTTGTGACTGTTTTGTTTTAAAAATAAAGCATAAATAAACAGGGGTAAATACGGCCCAAGGAGACCAGGAGAAGACAATAGGAAAGGATAGAGGATGGACAAGAGGACACAAGGCATGAACGAGGGAAGAGCCTGGAGGCCAGGGTTGCACAGAAAGGAGAGGAACAAAGGATGGGGTGGGGGGGGGCTCTGGGAAGCATGCTGTGTTCAAGAAAGCATGCTGTTTACTAGCGCATAGTTGGCTGATTTCCCTCATTAACCAATTAAAAGTAGGATAGAGTGTTTATTATTTTATTCATTTACATTTTGAAAGTTGTCCCCCATCTGGGTACCCCCTCCATGAGCCCCCCACCCCATCGTTCCTTCTCTTTGCCTCTAAGAGGGTTCTCCCTCACCTGCCCACCTGTAAGATAACTTCTTAAAAGAGATTAATATTTTGCCAGTTTGGAGGACTTGCTTGCTTTACTTTGGGATGCCTTCCAAGAGGAAGACCCGCTTGCAAAGCTTGCAGAGGCCCTCTGCCTCCTCCAGCGTCTCTTTCACCGTGGGGACTGAGGAGGTCGTTTGTTGAATGCTTTTGAAATCACTTTCTAGATCACTTTCTAGAGTTGGTCAGTTATAACAGCTTGAGACTTGTTAATGGTCTACTGCTCTATATCATTAGTATTAGTATTAGTATTATTTAGTCCAGGCTATCCTTAAACTGTGTATATAGTCAGGGATTACTGAGGATTTTTGATCCTCCTGCCTCCACCTCCTGCGTGTTGAGGCTTCTGTACCCCTTTTCCCTTTCGTGAGTGTTCGCCTAACCTGGGCAAACCCATCAATCATCATGGCTCATCAGTCATCTCCAAAACCTGCAGGTAGTTTTTTTTTTTCTTTTTAAAATCTCAGTCTGATTGATTTCAGAAATCGAAGAAGCTTTCTCAGTGAGAAGCACACCGAGGGGGAGATTCCCGAGAGCTCTGTGTAATGGTGAATAGGAATCTGGGGAACTGTGGGCTCTGTGCAGGAGTGCAGTCTCTGAGTCACAAGTGGGCTTGATTGGTAGAAATGGCCGCTTACAGTAACGGAGAATGAAATACTCCTCCCCTGAGCTCAGCTTTAAAACAGGGCAGAATGTTCTGAGCGTACAGTGGAGAATTGTAAAACAAACAAACCAACAAAACTCCACGGTAACAGATTGACGTTAATAATGCCAAAACCTAAACACTATACCTCGTTCATTAACTCAACATTTTTGACCTACAGCATCAAGGTAATGTACATGAAGGTGGCCTAAATTCAGGGTGGCACCGAACTCCTGATTCTGCCTTGAGGGGAAAATAGTTACTTATAAGACTCAGAAGATACAGAAGCCCTTCATTTTCCCTGCTCCATAATCCCTGAGCCTCAAGTAATACCATAAGCAGAACCCAAAAGAAGCCCCCTCACCCTGCCAAAAACCAAACCAAACCAACCCCCCCCCCCAAAAAAAAACCTGAAAAACAAACAAACAAAAACCAAACCGAGAAAAAAAATTTTTTTTCCCTTTTTCCTTCTGAGAGAACAGGGCAAACTGTCATTTCTATTTCTGTATTTTTATGCTGCCCCTTGGCCCTGATTCACGCAGTTGCATCACAAAAGTGTATAACAGCAGGAAAACAGAGACCCACTCGGATGGATACACAGACAGAAGTGGAATCTGAGAGCCAAACTCAACAGCTTAGTTGAAAGAAACAGATTTCTAGAAAGAATCACCGAAGCAATCCAACTCTCCTCAGCTGAACTGATAACTCAGATCTCCCTGCAAAGGAAACCCCAGCCCCACATGGCTTCACTGGAGAACTCTATCAAATATGTAAAAAGAATATGGACCACCCACAAATTTAGAAAGGAAAAAACAACTGAAAATGTGTTATACACTCAGGAAACCAACCCATTCTAAAGTTTTGAGGGAAAAAAAAAAAAAAGACAAATCTCTCAATAAGCAGAAGAGATGAATCGCAGATCATAGGAAAATATTTGGGAATCGTGTATTTAGTAAAAGGCCTGTATGTAGTTAAAAGCTGACAAATCTCATTAAGAAGAAAAGAAACAATTTTTTGTAACTGGCAATTCTTTGGTGGTCTGTGAGCAGCCAGCCAGTGCAGGAAGGATGGATGTTCAACCTCTGGGCTGACACAGTGGCTCACACAGCTGGCAGTACCACAGCATGGGTGAGCCTCGAACCCGCAACTGAGGGCTGGGAACGTGCCCAGGAGATGAAACCATTTAGGTGTGAGGGCCAGAGTAGACATGGCGGCTGCCTGTGATCCTGCCGTGGAGACGGGATCCCAGGGGGCAAGCTGTCAAGCTAGAGTAGCCAAATTGGAAAGCTCTTGGTTTGGTGAAAAATTCTGCCTAAGTAACGTGGAGAGCAAGCAAAGTAGACACCTAGATGTCAGACTTTGGAATGCGCTCGCACACTCACACACACACTCATACACACATACACACACACACACACACACACACACACACACACACAGAGTACTGAAGAGTCCATATTCTATGTGACTCACCGATCACAACAGTGTCCAGGGAAGGCAGATCTACACAAGCACTCAGCAGATTAGAGGTCCTCTTTTTCTTTGGGGGTATCGAGGAGCCTGATGCATGCAAACTGCCTATATCCAGCCCTGGGATCCTTTAAAAGTCTCAACCTGGGACCAGTGAGGTGGCTCAGCAAGTAAAGGCATTTGCTGCCAAACCTGACCCTCTGAGTTCAGTTCTCGGGTCTCATGTGGTTTCATACATTCTGTGGCACACCAACATGTATAGCTCTCCCAGGTAAGAATTGTCCCGGATAATATTTTGAGTAGGTCAGTTTGGGCTTAAGTTGTTCTGCTTCAGGTATGTGACCTAGGTAACTTTGTATTAATTACCTGTTAGATTTGGGGACACAGTCGTTCACAGTCTCCTTAATCTAATCTCTAACTTGAAATCTCAGCTCAGATCTTCTTTCTGCTTCATATTGGGGGCAGGGTTGGAGCACGGGGCTGTTTAGACCCAGAGGCCCAAGGTTTGTTGTAGCAGTAAATATGTATAGTTCTAGGGATGCCATGGGACTGCAGAAAGTGTCTTAGGCCAGGTTTTATGCTCTTTCTAAGAACCTTCCTTCTCCACACACAGTGATGGGAGCAAGTGAGACTGAGGTGGGTCCTAACCTAGGTCAGGTCCTTAGCTTACCTTGGGCAAGCCACTTAATAGTATCAGTCTGTTTTTAAGAAACTAGAAATTGCAACATTGTTCCTCACAGACCCCTTTGAGTATCCATGAGATGATAAAGTATCTTTTCTCCCCTATCAAGCTAGAAGATAATACAGGTATCTGTAGCATGCTAGCCAAGACAAAGCGGAACCTTTCATTCCTTAGTGAATAATTCAAGTCCAGCCGGCTCACAGCATCTCACATTCCCTGAGCTCCTTGTCTACCCTCTATGTCTGGCTGGTGCTTCTACAGCTCAAATGCTTCAGCATTGCTCTGCCTCATACAGAAAAGGTGCAGAAGAGGGTTGAGTCCTTCCTACAGAATACAAAGGCGTCAAGTGATTCATGCAAGATCCAGGTTGGGAAAATTGGTAATTGAGTGTTTTTATGTTAGTTTTTTTAAAGAACCCATGACTGACAGCAGGAGGGGATCAGTGGCTTTTGAAGATGGTGAGATCCTGTCCTGCCCTACATCATGTTCCCCATGGCCTAGTTCCGGGGAAGCCACATGAGTTGCCATTATCTGAGCACTTCCTTGTGCCAGGCATCTTTCCTATGGCCTACCTCATTTGGCCATACCTGGTCCTCCTGCAGGTCCAGCCCATGCTTGTGGCCACTGGAGAGCAGAGACGGGGACTGTCTGAACTGGTATTCAGTTTGCTAAGTGTAATGTGTAATGACCGACACAGTGTTACATTCTATTCTGTAAGGTTGCATACTGAGTTTGAGCCTGCTTTTGGGCCTGGAGGTGGTAGTAATTTTCACCTGAAAGCCAGGTGGGGCTTCACAGAATGTTGTCTTAGTTCTTAGAAATAAGGTTCTTGGGCTGGAGAGATGGCTCAGTGGTTAGGAAGTTCTGCACAACCACATGGTGGCTCACAACCATCTGTAATAAGATCTTGTGCCCTCTTCTGGTGTGTCTGAAGACAGCAAAATGTACTCTCATACCTAAAATAAATAAATCTTAAAAAAAAAAAGATTCTTTGTGTATCATCTAAATTTTTTTGAAATCCTCAATTCATGTTTTGAAATGAATTTTCTGTGTCTAATCTCCTTTCTGTGTGCTCCCTTTCCAAGGATTCCAGCGTTCACATTTCTGAGTCAGGTCTCCTGAGACACATGGTTATTATGTCATAATAATGCAAACGGTGTGATAGATAGACATCCAGTGTGCTTCCTCCACTGTGTCAGATGGGAAGTCTGCTGATGCTTTTCACAGCTGCAGTCAGTGTGTGTAAAGCCCTTGCCCTCTGCCTGTCTGACTCAGCGGCTGTCTGCAGATACATCACCAGGGGGATGGAAGAACCAAATGCTGAATTCAAGTTATATTCCTGGTTGCTAGACTCCTTTAAATTATCCGAAACGCCTCGCCATATGTAGTAAGTGGGAAATAAAATTGGGCAGTATTGGCTAGCTACTGCTATATCGCTAACAGGTTCTCTAGAAACCTCAAGAAAATAACAGACTCGAGCATGCCTCTAGCTGTTCTCTGAGAAACTATGGCAACAAGCCTTTTAATTAAAGCTGAAGGAGTGTGTGTAGCTTAGAGAAACAGGGAGAGTGCCAACTGATAGGGTGAGTACATGAAAAGAATCCAGAAACCCGAAAAAGTTCATTTTAAGATATATTTGATTTTTCTTTGTTATCTCTTTTAAAATGGAAGCAGGAAATTTCTTAGTGAGTATTATCATTTGACTTCTGGGATGTGTTACATAGGCCCTTAGTTGTAGTTTTTAAAGGTCAGTATTGAAACGTACATGTTAGCTGCTGATTTTAAGGGCCAATCCAGAGGCACTCTCAATTACATAGAGCAGCCAGAGCAGAAGGATGCTCAAAAGGATGGTGGTGCATGTGTGTGCTAATCCCTGTATCCACCTGTCTGGATAACCTCTGTCAATGGTTTGCTGCATTGGTACTGATGACTGACAATTCCTAAACTAGTTCTCTCTTGAGCTGAAGCTTTTACAGCCAGTATGCTAGAATTTATTCTTAAGGCAATTTAAAATTATTATTTTACAAAGAGCAGTTTGTTCTGCCAAGCCTCTGCCTTACTTAGGGTTTCTGTTGCTTCGATGAAACACCATGACCAAAAACCAAGTTGGGGAGGAAAGGGTTTATTGGGCTTGTACTTCATATTGCTGTTCATCATCGAAGGCAAAACAGGGCAGGAGCCTGGAGGCAGGAGCTGATGCTGAAGCCACAGAGGGGTGCTTCCCATGACTTGCACAGTCTGCTTTCTTATAGAACCCAGGACCACAAGCCTGGTTGTGGCACATCCACAGTGGGTTGGGCCCTCCCCCCTTGATCACTAATGGAGAAAATGGCTTACAGCTGGATCTCATGGAGGCATTTCCTCAGTTGAGGCTTCCCAGTTGACTCTGATGAGTCTCAGTTGTGTCCAGCCAGGACAGCTTCCCAAATTTAAAAAAAAAAAAAAAAAAAGCAAAATGGAAGAACAAGAATTGTTAGTCTGTGCATGCATGTACATGTATCTATGTTTGGTGTCGGCCACCCTAGTTATGGGCATATTTTACAGTTTAGAGCCTAAATGCATGGTTATCCGATAAAGGAAGCACCTAGGAAGTCAAGTGTCAGATGAGGCCGTAAAAGGAAATCCTTGTTTGTGGTGCACATCTTTAGTTTCAGCTCTAGGGACGCAGAGGCAGGGGATTCTCTGTGTCTTCAAGATCAGCCCAGTGTACAGGGAAAGTTCCAGTACAGCCAGGGCTACATGAAAAACCCTATCTTGAAAAACAACAGCAACAAGAAGAAAAGAGAAAAATAAAAGATAACAATAAACTTTGAAGCTGGAGACAGCACAGGCATGGGCTAGGGTCCTAAGGCAGAGCACAGACTGCTGGGATACCCCGGAGCTCTGTCTCCATAGCGTGCCTTGCAGCCATTGACAGTTCCCTATGGATGACTAGGTCTGATCTCCCATTCCTTACCTCACACAGGATGAGAGTACCACCTCAGTGCTGGTCCCAACGCCCTGAAGTGTGCGCCTCATGACCTAACGCTGTATCTGGCTGTTTATCCTATCTTGTCTCTTTGTCTTTTTATGCTGTTTCCCAGGCTGGAATTCCTTCAGTGTGTGTGTGTGTGTGTGTGTGTGTGTGAGACAAATTTCTGTTCATATTTCTAAATGAAAGTAAATCATTTCTCTCTCTCTCCATCTATCCATAATGCTCACACACATCTTTGTCTTTTGGGACTGGGTGACAGCCACAGATGTGGGGTAGGGACTTAGATACATAGCTGTCTTCTCTCGGTAGGCCCTCGAGATTCCTTGTCATCTTTCCGTATCCTTGTGTGGCACCTGGCATGGGAGAGATACTTAACATTTTGCTGGATGTTTGATGTTGGATAGACATTTGATGAAGGCTTGGATGGGATTAAGTCAGATGATTGGAGTCACCAGGCACATTGAGAAGACAAAGCGGTTGAGATGCATCTCTGCGGTTCACTGTCCCCCCTTTCCTGCTCTTCCCTTGTTCCTTGGGTGTGAGTTGCCGTCACCCCTGCCCCTCTACTTCACCAAACACCTTCCTCAGCCCTAACGTAGGGGTTCCTTATCTCTAAGTGCTCCAGAGTTCCTAAATCACGGCCTTTCTTCTTCCAAGTTCTGCCCAAAACTCCAGACTCAAAATGCCACTTCCAAATGGAACCACACTGACCTGTCTACAGGTAGCCCTTGGTATCAGTGGTTCCAAAATCTGCAAAGTTCACCAAAAATGTGGGTATATATGAACTCATGTAGACCCTTCCCCCTTGTCATTGATCCACAGACAATACAGCACAGCTGTGCATACATTATTCACATTGTATACTGTTAGGTGTTGTAAGCTCACCTAACAACACCTGAGGGATGGCTCAGGGTATACGGGCAAGGGGAGAAAGGGAAAGGAGGGAGCCTGGGTGTACTTGAGCACCCGGCCTTTTAGTACCCAAGGGATGCTAGTGGCTTTGAGAAACCAGCCCTTGGGAATGACTGTTGCCAGTCTTCTAATTTGGGGCAGGTTGCAAATCCGTAACAGAGGAACAGTAAGAAGTACTTCAAATTTGAATTTCACGATAGAAAGAGCTGTTTTGGTTTTCAAATTTTTGACCCTGTTTTTTTTTTTCCATGTAGTATGTTAATGCCATCTGAAATGAGCTTTCATGCCAAGATTCTGGGTTCCGTCACTTAAGTGTTGACAAAGGACTATGTAGAGAGCTGTGTGTCTGCAGCCAGCTTGTCGCAGCCTTGCCTCCTGTTCAGGAGTGCGCTTTAAGTTACTTGCATACTTCATTGCTTCCTTATAACTTATATAATTGAATATTGGGAAAATGAATGTCCGTGCCGATGGCGAGCAAAGCAATGCTGACCCAGCAGCCCACCTGAGATATTAAACAACTGTGCGAGCATATTGGAGAAGTTCTCAGTCTCAGGTGCGTGCTCACTGAAGTTAAGCTCACCTGGACTCCTATTCTACTAGGAGAAAAAGAGCCAGAGTCAAGGGGCATACAAAGCACTCTGAAACTCTTACCCAATCTGAATGCTCTGAGAGAGACATCCTGTACTTTAGCTTCTGGGCCCCGATGCCTGGGTTCGGGTGCAATGTCTGCATTTCCTGTTGGTGGTGTCTTTAAGGAAACATCTTCTATAGAGAATGTGTGCCTGGGTTTCCATCATGGTGCTGCTTCGGGGTTTCTGTGCACCCCCACCTTTTTGAGGCTTTCAGCAGTTGGCAGTGTTCAGCAGCACTGACAGCGCTGTGCAAATTTGGTTTCAGGTCAAGGGTCTTGCTACACTACGGGCATCCTGGGTACTGGGAGAGGCTCTGTGGCTTGTGAGCTGAGGCCAACTGCTCTGCAAACTTCTCCCCCCTTGTAGGATCATACAAGAATCATAAACACTATGGCTTATGTGCTCCGGCGTGGGGAACTAGTCTCATATGACCCCCAGTGGCCAGGGCTGACTACTGGGGCCTTCCCAGCCAGAGACTGCAGTGCAGACTCATTCTGGGCCCTTGTTCTGAAGGCTTCCCTTGACACAAGGCCCGTCTGTCAGACAAGTAGCTGAAATAGAGCCAACTTAAATTGTTGGGGCTCCCCTCCCCTGTTTACAGCAGTGTGTGGTAAGTTTGTAAGTTATTACCACCATGTTGATTTTATAAGCTTGTTTTTCCCCCTGAGAGTTTTCTATACTTTTTTGGGGAAGAATTCAAGGGTAAGTTTGGCTTGCTAATTTTTAAATTTTGTTTTTTCTTGGCCCTGGTGTCAGTTTTATTGCTTCAGTCCTGTGGCCCTTCCAGGGCAGTTCTCACAGAGATTTGGATGGAAAGCTTCCGTGATGGAATTGTGCAGTGAGGAATGAGTGTGTGCCGGACGACATCCCTTCCCTCGAGGAAGGAGTCATCCGTTCGTTGGAAGCCTTTGCTATTATGGGTGACATTCAATTCTTTTTGAAAAGGCAAAATGTGTTTTGTTGATTGAGGAAGAAACACAGAAGGACACCAGCAGGAGCTCCATCCCTTTTCTATTTCCCATTTTAGAAGAAGAAATCACCTAAGAACCACTAGTCTTAGTTTCTTACAAATCCTGACGTGAATTTCTCTATATGTGAAGAAATAAGCATGTCTGATTTTTCTCCATTTTACGTGGATAGCAAACACGGTCTGTTCTCTAGCATCAAGTCTCATTCGCCCGGGCATCTTTTCAGAGAGTGTCCACCTTCTTCTTCATGCATTTTATGAGTGCCTGGACTAAACACTGTGAACACACACACTTTTTCCTGACTTTTGTTGTCATAGACGATGCTGTGATGAGAGTCACACCACAAGTGTGTAGATGCTGCATCTGAAATCAGCTCCCAGAGATGGGATCCTCAGATTCTTAAGCTCTCCACTTGAGTGAGCGTTGTCACATGACCCGCCATGATGGGGCGCTTCAGTGTGGAAAGCTTGTCTTCTGTTAGGTTAGTCTTTAGCTTGGCTATTGTCTGTCTGTCTGTCTGTCTGTCTGTCTGTTTCTGAAGCCAATGTTTCAGTTGTGCAAAGGAAGGAAAGAGTGTTTTTACTGAACGTATGAATGTGAATTGTGTCAAAGGAGAACTGAATGTTTATCCGTTTAGTTTTCCTGTCAGATTATGGAAATGCTGCTCGCTTTGTTCTCCTTGTCCTTGGTCCTTTCTTATCTTGTAACAATTACTTCTAGTACCTTCTTGAGGAGTAAAAGTGAGTGTGTTACACCATCTGTGTGCAGAGGGCCTCTAGTCTTCTGCTTCATTTTCTATACTGTTGGTAGCCGGCTTTACTTCAGTCTCCTGGTCTGTCAGGCATACGTAACAGAGCAGGCGTGGGCTCCCTTTACTACCTTTACTGGGATTGTCCCTGCTGCTTCCTTCGAAGGGCCTTTTGAATTCTTTTAACAGATTTTCTTTCTTATGTTGTGCAGTTTGGTAGGCTGCTGGTTATACTTGCTGGTGCACACAATACACACACATACACACACAGGCATACACACAGAGACACACCACATACACAAGATACCTATCTATCTGTCTATCTGTCTATCTATCTATATCTATCTATCTATCTATCTATCTATCTATCTATCTATCTATCTATCTATCTATCTACATATCTATCTGTCTGTCTATCTGTCTATCATCTATCTACATATCTATTTATCTATCTATCTATGTATCTGTTCATCCATCCACCTAGCCACACCCCACCACCCCATACACACGAGGGTGGGGTGGGGATTGTAGACAGACAGACAGACAGAGACAAACACACTTTTATGGTTTGGCGTTTGGTTTTCGGAGACAGGGTTTTGTTAAGAACCCTTGGCTTTCTGGCCTAGGCTACCCTTAGACTTGCAACAATCCTCCTGCCTTGGCCTGCCCAGTGCTGGGATTACAGGTATGTGCTAGCCTACCAGCTATATTTGCTGATATTTTCAGTAGATCTTTGTGTCAGTGTCTCTGTGGGACTTTAAATGAAGTTTCCTCTATTGGGGCAAATCATTGAAGCTTTTTGCAATGTTGTATTTTCTTTATAGAAATTTGTTTCACTCGCATATTGTGTAGGCTCTATGTGCAGTGCTTTCTGTTTTGTTTAGCTCTGGTTTCAAGGGTTACATGGCATTCCTTGATGAGACTCTGGTGTCAGGTAATGAGGGATCCATTTCATTAAATGCTGAAGACATGAAGTGCTCCTCTCCCAGGAGAGTAAGGCTGACTGAACACGTCTGTTGTGGCTGTCAATGCTGGCCAAATCAAACTGCAGCCAGCAGTGTGCCTCCGGTGCCCTTCATCCTGTGATGACTCTCCTTATGTCTCCAGTTAACCCCCCATGCCAGCTCTTTTCCTGGTGCCTGTCTCTGCTGAGGTTACCCACTAACTAATCAGTACCATTTTGGAGATACAACTCTAATAGAAGTGTTTCTCTTGGGGGTTGGAGAGGTGACTCGGGCTAAAAGTGCCTATTGCTCTTGCAAACAACCCAAGATAGTCCTGGCTTCCATGTTGGGTGGCTCACAACCACCTGCAACTCCAGCTTCCAGGGGTTTGACATATAGTTCTGGCCTCTCTGGGCTTTCACACACACATGGCACTCACACACACCCTATCTACATCTAACACGTGTGCAACACAAAACATAGTATAAATAAATACTTAAAAAAAAAAAGTGTTTCTTTGTCTTACCAGAGCATGAATACACTCCTGGAAAACCTTGGGTCTTAGCTGTTTGTGTTTTGCTTCCCTGCTGTCTCGTCTTTTGGGATCTTGGGGTACACTGAGCCTGAGGTGAAACATAGCAAACGCTTCAGTTCAGGATGCGAGGTCTCAGATAAATAAACTTTGTACTTACAGCCCTTGTGGAAAGAAACCAAAGTCCCTGTCTAGCTGTTTTTAGAGCGAGGAGAAAGGCTAACCTTGTCTTCTGATCTCTCCAGCCTCCTGGCTTGAGTTGGATTCTCTTCGCCTGCCTCGAAGTGGCCTCTTCACTTGGCCCGGCAGCTCTCTCTTTGTGTTGACTCCTCACTGGCTTATTAAACAGTGACCTTGGCCTCCTTCAGGGAACCGCAAACCCGTCACCTCCCTAACTTCTCGTTGTGCCCTGAGCTGGCTTCCTTCCCTCACTTGTCTGATTACTCCAAAGTATGAATTCCATTCTGTTCTGTCCTGTTTCCGGCACTACCACAGTGCCACATGATTCTGAGGGAAATACCTGAATTAGGGAATAAATGAGGCCTATGAGAGTAGGAAGCAACAGAAACTGGGCGTGGCTCACACATGTCTGTAGTCTTACACCTGAGAGGCTGAGGCAGGGGTATCACCACAAGTTCCAGACTAGTAACCCTCCCTCCTTCATAACCAGAAAAAAAAAAAAAACAAGAAACAAAACAAAACAAAAAAAAAAAAACACACAAAAATTGGAGTATAACAAAGATGAATACAGAATAGATAACTAGATTTTCAAGGGCTCTTAGAGCTCCTCACAAACTGAAAACAGGGTTGAAAATATTTCACTGTGCGAGAAATCATCACGACAGTTTTGTTCAAAGTCGTCAGATTTACATGTGATTTCTGTTCACGTTGTAGAGTCTTTCCTGGCAACACACTTTGTAAATGCGCTTCATCCAAGATGTATCTCAGAATAACTCACACGCACCGTCTCTAAGGCTATGGAAGTCTGAACTACGCTAGCAGATTCATAATCATTTGGCTTTTGTATCAGGGAGTTGGTGCTCATCCTTCCTCCTGCCTGAGGAAATGATGAGAACAGAAGTAAGGGAATCAAAGGGATTCATCAAGGATGCTAAAATTAGATCTGCTGGCTTGAGGTCAGACGCTCTGAAACGAGATTAAATGAGAGACTTCAGAGCAGAAAAGCTGTTTCCAAGATCCTACCTGCAAATTACCAATCCCAGTAGCATCTGCCATTATGTTTTACCAGAATGGTTCCTTGGTCTTGAGCTGTGGAAAAAATTAAACTGGCGGTCTGTGTTTGGATGACAAAGGGTTTTTGACTTCCCAAAGCACTTCTGCTACCAGTATGATTTGAACCTTGTGACCCTAGCTGTCCAACCCTTCTGGCCGCTAACTCTAACCACCTGTATCTTAAGTAATGTATTTGCTATATTGTCTCTGAATAAGTAATTTTGATTGTGTTTTGAAACTGAGTTTCTCTATGTAGCCCCGTGGAGGTCTGGAACTCACTCTGTCCTAGAGCCCACAGAGATCCATTGCATTTTTGCCTACCAGGTGCTGGGATTAAAGGCATCTGTCCCTGTATCTGGCTCAAAATAGTTTATATTTTCTTTCTTTCTCTTCTTTGATAGAGTGTTGCTTTGTTTTTGTTTTCTTTTGTGCTTTATTGTGTATGGATAATTTAAGAGGTCTGTATCCACAGTGATGGTTATGACCGAGACTCAGCAGCTAAAATTATATTTACAGGTTTAACATCGTTCCCAACTTGAGAAAAATTGAAAAAAAAAGTTTGCTGGTTTTATAATCTTACCCTGAAAATGTTTATCCCTTTCAGTAAGACGACTTGGTCTCATCAGCGGTGACATGGGAATGGCCGTTCCTCTCTAATATGTGCCGCACAGTTGGACGGTCTTCCTCTCTGTCCCTGGAAACCTGGGCAGAGTGTGAAGTGTGTGTGCAGGTTGATGAGCTCTTAAAAGAAACCATATCCATGGTGTTAGCAAGAGAGAGTCCTCTTAGTTTCCTAAGACCTGGCTTGGGTGTGTATGCTTATACGTACGTACTAGGTTAGTTTCTCCTCGCTATGACAGAGCACCAGGGCAGAACAGCTTAGGGGAGGGGAGATTCTAGAGGATTCAGGCCAAGGCTGGCTGGTTCCATAATAGGCAGGAAGCAGAGTAAGGGGCAGAGACAAAAATCCTTCAGAGACACACCTACCATTTTCCTTCAGCCAGCCCTTATCTCCCAACCTCCCCTAAACGTCATCCAAAAGAAAGAGATGTTGGTAAATTATTTGGCTAGAAATACGTGCATTTGAAATACTATCTGAATTCTTGCTAAATCTCTGTCAGTCTAGGGGGATGAGTATGATCTGTGTTACTTCGAGGGATTGCTTTGGAAGGATGCTTCTAGAAGGATAGAGCAGAGCCATTCCAACAGATTTTCAGTTCAGACACAAGCATTACATTTATAGGAGTACTTATATTCTGTGATCAGTATTTTCTGAGCATTTCAGATAGGTTTAAAAAAAAAAAAAAAAGAACTTAAGAAGAAAAGAGCCAAAGTCAAAACTTGTGGAGAGTCTGAAAACACATAGTTAGGAGAATCAACCCAACAGTGGTGGGATGGGGTCAGAGTGGGGTTTCCATGGCCAGGAAAGCATTCTGTGTAAGTCGGGCTGACAAATGCTACAGTCAAAGTGGAATAAACTCCAGTCAAGTTTACATACTGGGCAAACCAACCAGAGTCAAGGGGTGGAGGCTGGAAAATTCATAGTTCTTGCCAGAATAACGGGGAGACAACAGGAAAGTTTGTACAACACCACCACAGCTTTAGCCACTTCTCAATACTCAGTAGCACCCTCCCAGGAAAGGAGTCAGTGCAGGGGCTTCCCTGGTGCAGTGCCTGCTGACGTCTATTCAGTGCTCCGCAGAGCGCGCGGCGAATGGAGGGAGAGCCGGAGAACTGGGCCCTGCAAGGAACTGTGACAGAAACTCTCTACACAGCATTTCTCAGTGACCGCATTGACCTCCGACTCCCGAGAAGCCTGGGTCCTGCTTCCCTTTCTCCTCCTTTTCTCGGTCTGCATCATCAGTGGCTGTTAGGTCATGGGACACCACCTCCCCGCCTCCCCTCCCCCAGCTTTCTGATAAGTACATCTCCAGAGTAAGCAGATTTCGAAAGAGAATGTACTGCCAGAAAAGCATTTAAGTCTTGAATGCAGACCAAATATACACTTCATCTCAGCAGGGGCCAAAGCTCACTCCCATAATATGGTCAGGAGCATTAATCAGCCCTTCCTCTTCTGTGCACAGTAGTGGGGGCTAGGGCTGTTTGGAGGCATTTCTGACAAGCGTGGTGCATGCCGGGACTGCTGCTCTTTGGTTCCTGCATAGGCAGCCAGCCTGGGGCTTGATAGGGAGTCTTGGCCAAACGTCTACCCCTGACTGCTGCCACCTCTCTTTCCTGCACTACCACAGCTTTGGGATTTGAAGTCCTACAAGCTCCAGCACCAAATTTCAGCAGCACTGATTAACTTCATTCGTTGGTAGAGATACTGATTGTTTAAAACGTTTAACAGCCTGTAGTTGTTGGCATATGGCACGATTCTAGTTGCTAGATCTGGGGCAGGTTACAGAACATTGGGGAGCAGGATGGTTCAGGGGGACATGCAGGGGTTTTGTGACCTTTACTCCCAAATACTGCCCAGTTCCTGTGTTTTATGCGGCCATGCCTTTGGTGGCTGTGCAGATGCAGGGACCTCTGCGTGCTTGTCTTGGTGTTTGCTCTCCCATCTGTTCAGTGCTTGGGCTGGCGCTGCACCATCTACTTAGTGGCTGAACCTTGCCTAAGTTACAATAGGGCTAGCCTCAACCACAGGAATTTCTTACAGAAATAGTACTTTAGAACAGAAATAGGTGGACCTCCAGATGAAGCTGTTCCTTGAGAACAGATTTTTGGAGGATGCTGTTGATAACAAATGTAGTTGTAAGATTGTGTATCCACACATCCCCCTGACCCCTTGTGTTCAGTTTGTATATCTTTACAGTCTTTTCTTTGATCCATCTTTCTCTCTCTCTTTGCCCTTCCCTTCCTCCCTCTCTCCCTCCCTCCTCCCTCTTCCCTCCCTCCCTCTTGGCTTTTTTCAGTGTTTCTTTGTGTAGCCCTGGCTGTTCTGGAATTAGCTATAAAGTTAAACCAGGCTGGCCTCAAACTCAGATATCTGTCCCTCCTCTGACTCCTGAGTGCTGGGATTAAAGATTTGTGTCACCATCATCATCACAACCTGGCCTCTATCTCTTAACCCGCTGTCTTATCCCACATCTTTGTCACTGCCTTATAAGCTTATTTTTGTGTCTTAACAACTCTGAGTTCATAGTGGCCATTGGAAAATCTGTAAGGATTGCTGTGGAGATACTCCCATGATCCTCTCTGTTTCTCATACCTCTCTGCACTGCCTTCTCTCTTGCGGCAGGTCTTCATGCCTGATTCTAAGAGCCATTCATTCATCATACATAGTCACGTCTCACCTTAAAATCTTGCTTTTATCTCCTTGGAGTTTAGAGCTGCTAGATCTGGGACAGGTTGCAGAGCACCGAGGAGCAAGCAGGGTGCTGCAGGCATGGTGGACACTCCAAAAAACATGCTCATCTTATTCATATATCCCCTCGGAAAGAAGTTCTTACGTATGCCTTTTATGACTATACGACGGTGACTTTTTAATCTGTAGACTAGGGATTATTGTCCGTGACTCTTTAAATCTGAAAAGGGCCACATGCAGACAGATTGTGCTCACGTTCGTCCGTAATTACAGAGGCTGGGTTATGATTTGCTTGCGGCGTGGCTATTTATAGAACCTGCCATTGCGCATGGCTGTCTGGGCCCAAGGCTGCGAGACTGAGCTGCTGCCAGAGCAGATTGGACTGACTCCGCCCCTGCTCTGTAGGCAGTCTTTCCTCCGTGCTGCCTTTAACTTTGTATAGCATCTTAGCATGCTTCTAGAATTCTTCTCTGTGTCCCACTTTGCGATCCCGTATGGCTACTGCTTCTGCAGTATATTGGGACCTGTTTGAGATGATATTTTGGCCATTGTTGTATAGTTATTCTCTTTTCTTTTTTGAGATATTTTCTTTTTTAAAATGTAGCCCTGGGTGGCCTTGAACTCACAATCCTCCTGTCTCAGACTCCAGAGTACTCTGAGCACAGGTATGCCCCACCACATTCAGTTTGTTCTCTTCTTTTGTGGTTTTCTGTGTAGCCTCGGCTGTCCTGAACTCACTCTGTAGACCAGGCTGCCCTCAAACTCAAAGATCTGCCTGTCTCTGCCTCCTGAGTGCTAGGATTAAAGTCTGTGCCATCACCTCCGGGCACCGAAGCTGTTCTTCTTCCTTGTATGAATGGGTTTGGTGTCCTTGCACAAGCTTTTTGTTGCTGATTCTTTTGTGTCCTTGACTACTAAATAAGGTCCCTAAGTGCCACTGCTGACACTGTTTAGGTACTCAGACTTCGCCTGTCTCAGGTCAGCTTCCTGAGGGGACAGGCTGTGACTTGAGATGGAAGCTGCCTGCAGAGGGAGGCTGGAGAGTACTCCTGAGGAGCACTCCCCCGAAAGGAGAGAAACTGTTGTCCTGATGGAAGCAAACCTTCTTCCTCCCCTGTTGAGTGACATTGAGTCTGGGAAGGGTGAAGGGTGTGCTATCAGAGCAGCAGCCAGCTAGTGGGCAGAAGGGATTATCCAGGTAGAATTTTAGCAACTGGAGAAACGAGTATAGGAGAAACAGAATCTGGGCAGAGGCTTGAGGCACCCAGAACGTTACTCCTGCCCACTTTTATATGTTACAGGGGTCTCTGCTCCGCTTTTAGCAATGCAACGTTAGTGTCCTACTCAAGAGCCTTTTAAAGGGAGCTCATTTGAATTTAAAAAAAGAAAAAAATATGGAATTGATGATTTGACGATAAAAATAGTATGGGTCAGTTTCAGCGCAGTCCGCTGTATTGGGGAAGCTCTCCCCAGAAAGATCTGGTCTTTCAGTGGCTGATCATTTTTGATCTAACCAAAAAAAGCAAGGGTAGGAAAGGTCAGTGATTAAAGAGTATTAAATGCAGTAATGTTGGTTAGTTTAAACAAGCTTTATTTTTCTCAGTATTACAGCCAAAATATGAAAACTCACGAAGGAATAGGTAATAATGGTTTTAGAAAAACTGGGCAGGGACCAGAGATGGCTGAGCTGCTAAGAGCACTGGCTGATCTTCCAGAGGTTCTGAGTTCAATTCCCAGCAACCACATGGTGGCTCACAACCATCTACAATGGGATCTGAAGATGTGTGTCTGAAGACAGTGACAGTGTACTCACATACAAAAAATAAATAAATCCTTTTTTATTTTTATAAAGAAAAACTGGGCAAATGCATCTTTCAGTAGTATTGTCTCTGTGTTTGGAAAAACATAGCAGATGCTGTTTAATCTGCCTGTGAAACTTGAAACAGATGGAGCAGACATGGCTGCCAGAGGGAAGCTTCACTGACCTTCTATTTC